>NC_137454.1:371143273-371414198 GCF_964235325.1 Thermobia domestica
GGGGGGGGGGGGGCGATCGGGGCGATTGCCCCCCAGAAGAGGGAAACTCTTTATTATATATATTATATATATATATATATATATATATATATAACCCATCCCAAAGTTTGGAGCCCTTAAAAGTAGCAGTATGACAACCAATCGCCCCTCCCCAGAACTCGGTCGTGGATCCGCCCCTGTCTTAAACACTGTTTTAGTGTAACTTGATTCATAGTATAAAAACTAAATTGATAAAGTGGTTGCACAAACACATTGAACAGCATTTATCAACGTTTAAAGATAACAAGTTATTACACAGTATACTGCAATAATAAATATGGTTTAAATGTTGTTATATCATACCCAGTGGCGTATTTACGATTTTGTTTCGGGAGGGGCTTTGCTAACTTTCGGGGGGGCTTTGCCTGGAAATTTGAAAATTCTGCAAGACATTTAATATAATTTACTATAGTAAGTAAGATTTCGGAAGGGGGGCTTAAGCCTGGAAGTCCCCCTAAATACGCCACTGATCATACCTTTCATGGACTTCTCTTGACGCAGACGGATTCTGATTGTTTCGAGATAAAATCAAGAAAAAAAAATCAGAGCATAAATCTTGAACAAAAATTTACGAAACAAGACTAAAAAATCGAGACTAGACGAGATTTCTACAGCATCTATAAAGACGAGGCAACCTTATTTCTTGTTGGGTAACACTACGTGATTAAGTGTATATACCTGTGGTACGCCTGATTTCGGATTCAATTCTCTGTGAGAGCACAGAACTTCCAAATGTTGACTTGTCATTATAAGTGAAGTGATAAATTGATTGAATGAAGAGCTAGATAGCGGTATGTACTCTTTAAAAAAATGGTGCTGATAGATAGTGCACTGACCCCGCATCATCAGCTGAGTTGTTCCATATGTCCGACCATAGCCCTTAGTAGGTTGTAGTAGATGGAGTACATTAAGTAGATATTCATATCTTAATTAATTATGCTCAAGTTTATTTTTTCATGGACTGTAGCTGATATTCTGTATAGTTGACCCAAAATATTCCAACTCGGAGAAGGGGGGATGAATAGATGGAAAGGATAAAGATTGAGTCTTAACATATCTTAATCTTTCTTTAAAAGAAAAAAAAGGGGGGGAGAGAATTGAATTGTTACACTTACTACATGTTCAAGAGTGAGGTGGTGGTAACACTATTCCTAGGTTTCCTTAAGAAAATTTCTCTCGATTGACACAAAATTTTCCATTTCTCTTATCAAATTATCCCTTGTTTGTTGACTGTTAAATTCCTTTGATAGAAATGATAAGATTAATTTAGCTATATTAAAGGAAGTGCCAACCACATTTGCTTTACTCATTTGCGTTTTTGTTTTCTTCTTTTTTCTTTTTCTTTTTTTCCTTCTTTTTCTTTACAGAAAGATGCACACAAATATACCCAGCCAACAATTAGGTGCAAATTATGCTATTTTGAACACACACAAGCACACACTGTTGCTATTGTATTGGTTTATTTCTTCAGAATACCCATAGTCATATGTTACTCGTACATTGCCAACTAGTGTGACTCACGAAAGAAGATAAGTAGCGTGTTTCGTTTCGTCCCGTTTGATAAATTTACGTACAAAATTTATGTCCTAATATTGTTTCTTCCTTTCATCTATAAGTAATCATAATTGTTGCGCGTCACCTCACAGGAGACCCAGGAAGGGTGTGAAATAACAACATTTTAACCATATTTATTTATTGAAGTATATTGTGTAATGGCTTTGGTATCTTTAAACGTCGATAAACGTTCTTTATTCTGTTCGGTACAATCACTTTATCAATTTATAGTTTTTATACTATGACTCATAGAATACTGAAACAGTACTTGAGATCAGATATTTCAATGACCTAGAATTGTCAATGAAACTTGTGAAGTATCTCCTCTCGTCTCGAAGTTAAAATGGTGTTTCTCGTCTAGTTTTCAAAACTAGAATCGAGATAAGGCAGAGATTTCTTGTCTAATGGGTAGCATTACTACCAACACTTATTTTATTCCATTCCGCTATCTCCATTATTATTTAGCTATTCCACTAACATTGTTATTTAGTTACAATAACTGTATGTTAAAACTATTTTGTTTATTAGAAATTAAATACAATTATTATTTAAAAAGTAGTTAACAGGAAACCAAAACAACATGATACGTAATCAAATGAAGTTGAGTTCGTTGCTCAAGTTGCTGGCTTAACTTAGATTTTAGGGGCGTTGTTATTCTGGCAACACTGTGATTTCTATGGATGGCAACACTGAACATTCTTCAGGTTCAGATTTTCTGTTATAGAATAGCATTATCTATGATTGTGGTAAGTTGCATTTCATTATCTCCTTTCAGTTATGAATAAACAAGCAAAAGAAAAATGGTAAATTTTGTATTATTTTTAGTATGGCAGGCTCTGATTCGATCCTAATCCACGTGAACCTGTGGTAGACAGCATCATGTCGATTGATTTTTTTTTTTTTTCAGGAGTTCTCTCATTTCTTTCCACATGATAATTCTTCCAGTTCTTTTATAATAATCTGCTTTCATTCATTATTCGTCTGTCTCCTTCAACCTACAGAACATAAGAAAGGTCCGAAAATTAAATAGTTTGTTTCCTTTTTTTTTCAAAACAACTATGGCAATAACAAATTATAATAAAAGTTATGGGTCATCTTGCTAAACTTTCTCGATCCAATTTATCAATTTATATTGGGTTTTCCTGCAATTATTACTGAAACATTTATTTGTGAAATACGAACGATTTTTTAAGATGATTTTTTTTCTTTCATGGGAAACAACTTGTGTCACATATTAGAGTTATTAAATGAAATATCAACAAAATGGCCGGAGTTATATTTGAGGAAATTTTAAAAGGGAAAAAAAATACCCCTAAGAGTCTCTCTTGTGGGGATTTTCATAAGAGGAAATTTATACAACATTATACAGGGAGTTTCAAAACAACACCGACAACATTTTGGAGCTGATTCTCGACACCACGATAAGACTAAAAATGTAGACAAACCTGGGTGCATAAGTGCTTCCTTCCTGAGTTATTTTCTGCTGAAAACATGAAAAAATGAACTTTAAAGGTCCATAGCTCCAAATAGTATGGGACCTTTTATACTCCGGTCAAAACTTCATCTAGGAACTACTATGTACCCTATCCAAATATCCATGTTTCAGAATCCTAAGGTACTCACGTAACAATTTTTACAGATGGAGTTTGGCTACGGGCATATAATTTGAAGTACTCACCGACTATCTCTATAAAAATTGTTGCGGAAGTACCGCAGGATTCTGAAATATGGATATCTGGATAGGGCACATACTAGTTCCTAAGTGAAATCTTGACCCGACTACTTTATGTCCCATAGTATTGGAGCTATGGACCTTTACAGCTCTTTTAAATTTTCATGTTTTCGGCAGCCTATAACTCCGAAAGGAAGCGTTTGGGCACTCAGGTTGGTCTATACTTTTCGTCTTACCTTGGTGTCAGGAATGACCTCCCAAACGTTGTCGTTGTTGTTTTGAAACATCCTGTATATAGCATCATTAATAAAATATAAACAAATTCGCCTCAATCATTAATGAAACATTTATTTATGAAACATGACAAAATCACTTATTTAAAAAAAAAGAAAATCGTTAAAACAACTCACCTCCAAGAGTAAACTATACTTTCTGCTGAAAAGTGGCTTATGCCCCAGTATAGGATTGTCAACGAAATATGAATGTGTGAAATATAAATAAAATTCGTTTTAGGGATTTTTTTCACCCAGTAAACTATCTTTAATTTTGAGGATAGCAACAAAATTCAAAGAAAAGAAACTAGAATCTTATGAAAACCTTAAGCTTAGAATTTGGTCTGGAAACATTGAATGGTATGGCATTTAGGGGAGTGTACCGGTACATATAATAATTATATTTATAACGAGATGGACGAACAAAGAAAGGGATAGACAACCAAAAAAGCGATATTTCGGCATGTAGGGCCATGAGACTTGTAAATACACTTAGATCTCAACCTTTTTTCTTAACGATCACTGTACTTTCTTTTTTCCTATCGAAGCTCAAAAACAAGCCAGTTGGGAATGCTCCAAAGAGTATTGCCAGAACGAACTTAAAAAGAATTAATTTTTCTTATTAACTTCTACAGACTTTATATCAATTGTTCTATGTACTTTGTTAATATACTTTTTAAATAATTCTTGTAATACGTATATCTATCAATTTATAAATTCGTTGAGTACTAAATATTTTCCACATGTTTTCTTTAAGAGTTCTGTCAAAACGTTCTACGATATGTTGTTTTACGAAGACAAATGCTCAAAATGGAGGGCTCAAAATTGAAAAAATCACAAAATATTATCTCTCTATTACTTACGGTTCCTGAGATATGGTTCCTTATGTCTCCCGAAATCCGAACTTTTTTTGGTCCAATATCTCGGGAACGGTAAGAGTGACGCGAAAAATTTCATCACTTTCTTAGATAGCTGCTGATGCTCTATCGAATGAAGGACCCAAAATTGAAAAAAAATCGCAAATAACAGTCACAGAGAATTCAGTAACAAAGTTTTTAAGTTTGTTGAAAAGAGAAGCCATATTTTCTACTTAATCGTTTCATTGATTAATTTTTTAAAGGGATCTGGAAAGGTATGGATCTACTACATTTAATTTCTTATCTAACTACGAACAGTTATTAGGTTTCAATCAACTAAAACCGAAACTAAGCTTGCGTACGCAACTATCTGTTTAGGATTCTTCCGAGATAAACTAATAATTCTATACACCGAAATGCAATGAAAGTTAAATTATTATTCTATGCGATTCATATGTTTGTAGATTAACATACCTTGTATAACTAAAAGTGTCATTCGTGTCTCGTCTTGAGATGAATTCCCACGCACCATACACGGAAATGGGTCCAAGGTTATTGCTTATAGATATCACTTCGTTGATTGTATATTACTTGGGTTGCAATTTTTCTAGAATGTTCTTCGTTCGTTTGCTTCAATTCCTCTGATCACAATCTTATATATAAAAGAGAACGCACAAATCCTTTGTTCCCTCATCACGCTAATACGGCTGAACCAATTTCTTTCATTTTTGGGGGGTTATTAGGATTTGGACCCTAGATGGTTTTTATCATATCACTTTAATTTTTAATTACCAGTGTCTTGAGATAATTGACCATTCAAGTGTCCATAACGTACAAATCCTTTGTTAGTTCATCATAGGCAAAAATAAACGTATTTATATGCAACCCGCATGACCGTGTCACTCGGCGGGTTAACATAAATGACAGGCGATATAATGTTAACATTTACTGCAATCTACTATGGTTTTTATCATATCACTTGAAAGCGAAAAAGTAAAAATTATCTAAGTAACAAAGTTTATTGCGTTCCGGGGTGACCGCAGCGAAGCGGGGCGGGTTAACATAAATGACAGGCGATATAATGTTAACATTTACTGCAATCTTCTATGGTTTTTATCATATCACTTGAAAGCGAAAAAGTAAAAATTATCTAAGTAACAAAGTTTATTGCGTTCCGGGGTGACCGCAGCGAAGCGGGGTGAACGCTGCTAGTACACAATAACGGAGTAACGGAGTCTGTTGGGATAGTGGTGAATTTGTTATTTTCAGCGGTGCACATTACCAGAAATGTGACCAAACCCGCATAAATTCGAGTTTCGATTTGGAGACTTTGACGCCCTAAATAATCAAATTGGAATCTTTGCTATTAGAAACTACTGTTTTTGAATGCCAGATGCACATATGTGGCTGTTGAAATAATTTATTTTAAACTTGGACGTTAAACTTGTCACATTGGATCTCGCTTAAAATGAAATGAGGCAGAATTTTCAATCTCACTCCATTTCCTTGTATTTGTAATCTTTTTTTTTTTTTTTTTTTTTAATTGGGTTAACGACTGAAAGTAAATAAATTTCAACAATGTAGAAAATGCAATAAAACTTGATACGTATTGACTTATTGGAACATTTACACTATCGTTTTTATTCTTTCTACTTTAAATCCCAAACATTATAATTTGCAGAAGTCGAAAGACCACGACATCCCACTCTCAAACAATTTATCTGGACCTTTTATGTCTTTCTTCATTATGGAACAAAATGTAGCTGTCCCCTACTGAAACGAAACATTTTGTGTTATCCGGGAGTTTTCTACGGCGATACGTAAATTTCAGGCGCGCATTGCAAGCTTTATTTTTGTTTGACGTAAAATGAATAAAAAACGTATTCAATAAAATATATTTAATAGCAATGAACTTAGTTTGTCATTAATTCATCAAAAACTAAATATCAGCGACCTGGGAAATCTCTCAATACCAGTGGCGGTTTTAGCGGGTAGATCGGGTAGGCCTACCCAAAAATTTTGAAAAATATATAAACGCTAAAAGATACAATAGAAAGGAAATATATTTTTCACTATTTATATTAATGGTAGATAATTATTTAAGAAATAGCATCAATCACTACTGTAAAAGTAATTTTCTACTATAATTAATCAATCAAATGTCTATGTGCATCCATAAGCGAGGGAGCGGGAATATCCAAAATTAAAATCCTATTCCGCCCTTCTCAATACCGATTTTCCTTGAAATATGTATATATATATATATATATAATGAGAAAAAGAGGAAAGACTATTACTCACCGCAAAAAAAAATATGTAGCCGAATTTTCTTTCGTATAAAGTGTATATAGGTCAAACAAGAAGGAACATTTGTACTAGAATAACTGAGCACGTTCGTACCTCGAAATCTCGGAATCCGCAACAGTTATCCGGTCTAGCAACGCATCTTAGAGATTATAACCATCAAATCGTGGAATCATGTTTAAATGAAAAAGCAAAAACAGCAACGGAACGAAAAATTCAGGAATCATATCATATTCACAAAGAAAGGTCCTCACTTAAGCTGGATAGAGGAGAAATAAATCTTTTCACTACATACTTTCACCATTTGGAAAGCAAGAACAGAAAACAATGAACAGCAGTGTACAATGTCAGTGAGTTTCTATTCACGTATGTTTTAATGTTTGACAGAAGGTTTTTTTTTTTTTTTTTTACATATCCTAACCTTTTAACCATTTTTAACCATCCTTCATGTTTTTTATCCTTTTTGAAGTCTACCACAGGCTGATGAAGGAAGTACATCTTTCCAAAGCGCTACCTGTTGCATGTAAAAGAAAATTCTGCTACTTTTTTTTTTTTTTTTTTTTTTTTTTTTGCGGTGAGTAATAGCATTTTCGCTTTTTCTCATTGAATATAATCAGCACTCGCAATATTGTGATATGTATATATGCAGTGGCGTAGCAGCTGCCCCCGCAACCCCCGCAGTGCGGGGGGGCCCCGACGTATAGAGGGCCCCGAAGTCTTGCGATGAATAAAGATTTAAAGAACTAGAACTTCAATCTTACTTCTATCGGCTTTACAACTAGGGCCCCTTCTCTATACTTTGCGGGGGGGGCCGCAATAGTGTGCTACGCCACTGTATATATGGGTATTACGAAGTGGTCCAGAGGTGGTTGCTCGACTATCTCCAAGAATTATAAAACTTTGAGTGTGATGAACCTTGTGTATGAGAAGGTCAATAACACTATTCACGTTCACGTATGTACAACTGTTCCTGAATGACGGTCATCTTTGTTGTCGGTTGAGTGTCATTTTTTGCATTTGCAAGCGTTTACGAAGGGGATGCGGCACAGGATCGACACGGCATACGACCGAGGCTCTGTGCCGTGTCGATCCTATGCCGTTTCGGTTCTATGCCGTTTCGGTCGTATGCCGTGTCGATCCTACGCCGTGTCGGCCCTACGCAGTGTCGGTCCTGTGCATTTTTGATCGTATGACGGTTCTCTCCTATATATCCTTAAGAAAATAATTGTTACTTAATATTGCGTAATTATAAAATATATTTTTTATTATTTCGATCGTATGAAAGTTCTGCTGTCGATCCTATGCCGTGTCGATCCTATGCCGTTTCAGTTCTGTGCCGTGTCGATCCTATGCCATTCCGGTTCTATGCCGTTTCGGTCGAATGCCGTGTCGATCCTACGCCGTGTCGGCCCTACGCAGTGTCGGTCCTGTGTATGTAACCCTTTACGAAAACTACAGTTGCTCAGGAAGTACGTATCGTATCACACGAACTCGAAACAAAAACGAATATTTAGAGAGACTGAGGTACACGGAAAATATATACTCTTACTTCTAAATAAATATGCAGGGTTGCAAACCAATACATGAAATCGCCAGAAAAAGTACAGAAAATTAAATTAAAGAAACACAAATCTCCGGGTGTAGATGAAATTCCGGCTGAGTTAATTTTAGCTGGAGGCGAAAAATTGTGAAACAAGATACACAAACTCATTTTCCTTATCTGGAACAAGGAAGAATTGCCACAAGAGTGGAAAGAATCAATCATTGCACCACTTCACAAGAAAGGCGACAAAACTGACTGTAATAATTATCGAGGCATTTCTCTTCTGTCAACATCCTATAAAATCCTTTCAAATATTCTATTAGCAAGACTGACCCCATACCCAGATGAAATTATTGGAGATTATCAGTGCGGATTTAGACGAAATCGATCAACTATCGACCAAATATTTACCATTCGCCAAATACTCGAAAAAAAAGTGGTAAATACAATACCCCAGTACATCAGCTATTTATTGATTTTAGAAAGGCGTACGACTCGGTTGGAAGAGAAACATTATATAACGTTCTTACAGAACTTGGAATACCGAGAAAGCTAATTAGATTAATTAAGATATGTTTAAATGAATCCCAAAATAAAGTCCGGGTAGGAAAATTTTTGTGCACAAGCTTTCACGTCGAAAATGGCCTGAAACAAGAAGATGCGTTGTCGCCATTATTATTTCGCCATTGTCAGAGCCTAGACTTGAACGGTATTCACCAGGTTATGGCATATGCTGATGATGTAAATTTAATAGTGGATGATAGGAGAACAATAGAGGTAAATGCAGAGATCTTATTAAACGCTTGCAGGGACATGGGTTTAGAAGTAAATGCAGAGAAAACTAAATACATGGAAGTGTGTCGGGACCGTAATACAGCAAATTATGAATGTGTTAAAATATTAAATAATACTTTTGATAAAGTGGATACTTTCAAATATCTAGGATCAATATTAACAGAGGAAAATCATATTCACGAAGAAATTAAATGTCGACTAAAAGCAGGGAATTCGTGTTATTATTCGGTTCAAAATCTCTTGTCGTCGCGAATTCTGTCGAGGAATTTGAAGCTTAAAATATACAAAACGATAATCATGCCTGTTGTTCTGTATGGTTGCGAAACATGGTCACTTACTCTGAGGGAAGAACATAGACTGAAAGTATTTGAAAACAAGATCCTGAGACGAAATTCGGACCCAAGAGGAACGGGAATGGGGAATGGCGGAAACTTCATAACGAGGAACTACATAAGTTATATGGATTACCCAACATTTTTAGGGTCGTCAAGTCTAGGAGGCTTAGGTGGGCGGGTCATGTAGCTAGAATGGAAGAAAGTAGAAATGCTTTCAAAGTCTTGACTGGAAGACCAATCGGAAAACGACCATTAGGAAGACCTAGGCGCAGATGGGAGGACAATATTAAGATGGATATCGCAGAGATTGGAACACAAAGTAGAAACTGGATGCAGCTAACTAAGGATAGAAGTCAGTGGAGAGCTTTTGTGAACGCGGCATTGGACCTCCGGGTTCCATAGGCCATAGAGTTAGTTAGTTAGTTAGTTTTATTATTATTATTATTATTATGATTATTATTATTATTATTATTATTATTATTATTATTATTATTATTATTATTATTATTATTATTATTATTATTATTATTATTATTATTATTATTATTACACAGTGTATAAAAACATGAAAGATAGCGGGTTTGTATCTGGATACTAAAAACTAGTTGACTGCCAACCTCAGCCGTCGAGAAGTTTTCAGGAAGCAAGAACATCGTTCATGAGGTTCTGGGTTTCAGTTCCGGAGGAGTAAGTATTCGGGCTCGAGCCAAAAATTGTTAAAAGTAATAGGGCGCCGGCCAAACATGTTCAAAACTGCTTGGCTCGGGTGAGCCGAACTAAGACGATTGCTCATCCCAAGCGAGCCTGCTCCTGCCGATGACTCACCCCAACAGAGCCGGTTCGAGCTATTTGCTCAATTGAACTGAGCTGAGCCGGTTGACATCACTACACGGGTTGGGCTTTTGCTTGAGCTCAAAAATTCGACCGTGCAGGTTTCAGCCTTGATGGTAAGAACTATAGTATATGCTTATATTGGTGCTCACGACATCTGAGGCTGTCTCGTTATAAACATCTATTGTTGTCCCGTTATCAAGACGAGACGAGATGTGAGCAGTGTCCCCTCTCGTAAGCAACACTAAAAGTATTCCACATTACTGCCTACTTTCTCATAGCTTTCGCTTTCCAGTTAAAACAGGCCATGATTTCAAAACGAGTTAAAACAAATTGAACGAGAGAGCCATTTATCAAACTCAACTCGACTAGTGGGAGACCCTTGTTCGATTCCCGGCGGGAGCTCGTGTGGTTCGGATTTCACGTTAATTGGTAGGTCCCGTCTCATATAGCGTCGCTGCTGGAAGGGACGCAAAACTCAAAATCTACTCAACTCAACTCGACTCGACTAGAAAATATACCTCAAAACAGTGATTCGGCTCGGAACTCGACTTGAGAAAATTGCCTTTGACTCGACTCGTGCCCATCCTTAAGAGTGTTCATCCCGGCGAAATTAAAATACCGCTAATTTTACAGTAATTATGTGATATGTTTAAAAATAGGTAAAAGATAATTGAAATATGGAACAAGAGCGCCCTAGACAATATTATTTTGCGTGAGGTACCGTTATCACAAGTCACCTAGTAGCTTTCCGTTTTCAGCTGTTTAGAAACGCGAAAATAAATGCCGATTTTCAAAATGGCTCGAAATCGAAAGCAGATAAGTGAGTCGTGATAACTGTTTCTCATGTAAAATAATATTGTCTAGGGCGCTCTTGTTCCACATTTCGATTATCTTTTAACTACTTGAAGATATCACATAATTATTGTAAAATTAGCGGTATTTTAATTTCGCCGGGATGAAGACTCTTAATTACTGTATTTTTACCCAACATTTGGATTTGAATATTGTGCCACTATATATTTTATAGAGGGTGCCCATCTCCTCAATGATTTATAACAGTGTTTTTTGTTCATTTTTTAAGGCAAACTTTCCCATTTAGTGGACTAAAAATGTGCAAACTCATTCAAATGACACAAATAAGAACCGTCATGATCGTTCAGTTAAACATGTTGGTAAAGTCAGATTGATTCTTTCATAGGTTGTGTAAATAGCACTTGTCTTGAAGCATCCTTCAATAATTTTCCATCTGTGCTATTTTAATTGATATGTTTATCCGTACATTTTTTTTCCAGCAGTGACTAACTCTTTATAACACCAACGACCTTCATTTTCGTTCTACTTCCTGAACTAAAAGTAGGTCTACAAAATCTACAATCAATAACTTTTTTTCCTTACCCGATTCTTTAAGACAGGCAAATCAATAGTAATACACTCGGTGTGGAATAGTAGAGAGCGCATTGGCGTACGCAGAAGTTTGTCAAGAGGAGTGTCCCAGGTTCATATAGCCTAATTTTAGGTGCTTGTATGCATATTTTAGTATGATATAAACGTTTATTTTTGTATAATGTTTTGCTCAAAAAAAGGAGTTAAAATACAACTTCCCTTGCGTACGTCGCTGATTGAGCGGTTTGAGGCGCTAGACAGAAGGTCGTGAGGCGAAAACATACGGGAATTCAAGTTCTTCTGAAGGGCATGGGCTTTTTCTCGAACTTTTTATGTTCGTGTCCCTATCGTATTGAATTAAACAAAATATTGAATAAGGTTAATGAGAAGATCATGCAGAGAAGTGTTCTGGTTGAGATGAGTTTAAAAATGGTTAACGTTCGCGCCTTCGACGTAGGGGAGCCAAGTTCTATTCCAAGTGAAGCTCATGTGGTTCAGATTGCATGTTAGGCTGTTTAAAGAATGATGAAAAATACCCTAAACTCAAAGTAAACCAAACTAAAGTTATGCGCTTAATAATTATTATTCTTTAAAAATTTAAAAATGATCGATTCTAAAAGTTAGTCAAAAGCTACATTTTTTGAGTCGCTGATTAAAGCATGAGAAAAAGCTTACTAAATTGCGAGGCACTGAAGCTGAACGAAGTATTAACAGTGATGAAATGGTGCAATGAAGAAAGTGGAATGAAATAGGAGAATCCCGAGAAAACCCACACACACTATTCACCACAATGCCCTTTTGGAGTGGAGTGCTTCCTATAGAGTGTAGTATAATGCAATAGATTCTTAAACTATGGTCCGCATAGCATTGGGTTCCTTGAGCGTATTTGTTGGTGATTGACAAGTCACACTATGTTTTATTTAACTTTGTTATTAAACAATAGAATTTTAATAGTAATGTTCTGCAGTTGTTAACAAAGATTGGAGGTGTCTTGCCAATCTTTGTAAAGTAAGCATTCAACTTGAGACTATAAAAATTTGTATAGTGAAAAATAGATAAATCGTACACTGAAAAATATCTCCATACCTTTTATTAAATAAATGGTTAGGTGTCCTGCAAAATGTAAAACATATCATGGGTGTTCCAGAAGTCACAAAGTTTAACAACCGCTGTAATGAAGACCTCGGGAGAAAATAATGATAACCCTCAAAATCGTGAAAAATGAGTGAAACAGCCTATGCTGCTTGACGCCGGTGGATCTGTTCATCCCTCGAAGAATTACCAAGTTGGTCAACAGATAACAAAGATATGGCCAATTCCTTACACGTTCCTCAATAGTGTTACCATACGTACCCAAACATTCGAAGCCTTGTATCTCAAAATAATGTCAGTGTGGGATATCATTATTTTGCCCCGAGGCCTTCAAATATAGACATTACAAAAAAAAAAAAAAAAAAAAAAAAAAAAAAAAAAAAAAGAAGAAGAAGAAGAAGAAGAAATGACAAAAAATCAACTAAATATGGATATGAAGAGGAATGGACAAAAATAGCTGGGATAACAAATACTAATAAGAATGAACTAAAAATGATAGGAAAGAGGAAAATGTTGGAGAAGATAAATAATTACAAGAGAGGAATAAAATTGTTTAGGCCACTTTCGACAAGAAATTTATCCTTGAGGAACTTAAGCAGAAATATGGTGGAAGATAAAATAGGGAAGCTGGAGAAAACTGTAATTAATGAACAGTATTGAAACAGATAATTTCTTTGTGAAGGCAAAGATAATATATGATGATTGTTGTGTATGAAATTTTCTGAATTTGCTACGGAAGACCCATCAATGATGGCTGAATATTCTTATTCTTATTATTGAATGTCTTAAAAATCGCTGCTGTCAAATAACTTCTAAACTATTTAACTGTTAAGTGACTCAAAATACAGTACCTTACTAAACAGGAGAGAGAGATAGACGGAGATAATAATAAAATTATTTAAATTGAAAGAACGGTCGAGACATTTAGAGAAATATTTTCTTTTAAAAAATCGTTGAATAAAGTCTGTTAAAAGAGACTTAAGGGGATCATGCAATCTCATATATGGGACATGAACATGGATATAACAACTTTTCTATATATCCTTTATTATAGGCAACCAACATTTCTTTGCTACTGTGCAGGTTGCATACAAGATAGGAATGTTACAGATTTTAAACAAGATATGGATACCCACGGTTAAAGTCGCCGTTACCCATGAAGATATTAACTTACTGACTCCGTTAACTAGCTTAGCCGAGATAATCATTCAAGTTATCTATTAGGAAAAATAGGATTCAAAAATTCACTATCGTTCAAGAATTATCGTGTGTGGAACGAACGGACTTACGGACTAACAGTACAATATTATAAATCACACTATGTGGTCTTAATAAATTAGTATTTAAAATTATGGAACTTCAAAGTTTGGGGGGGACTTAGTTAAAAGAGAGAGAGAGAAAAAAAACATTTCTACTTGATCAATGAGACTTGATCAGAACTTGACTAACCTTGGCATCGTGATAGCCCTTGACAAACTTAATACACTTATGAAATTTTCGGTGTACAGGTCTTTGGTTTTCAAATTATGCCTCATTAAAGTTGGAGTTGATGAATTTTTGCATACTACTACTACTACTACTACTACTACTACTACTACTAATAATAATAATAATAATAATAATAATAATAATAATAATAATAATAATAATAATAATAATAATAATAATAATAATAATAATAATAATAATAATAATAATAATAATAATAATAATAATAAAACTATTATAAACACAGTAGAGAGAATCACGCAAAATATTTCCATGTATGGGATATGGACATCCACTGTTAAGGTAACCGTTACTCGTTAGGGTGTTAACGGATTGACCCCATTAACGAATTGGAGCGAGATATTCGCTCTAGTTATTTATCGCAAAAGTGACAATTCAAAATTTTGTTTACATTTATGAGATATGGAATATACATAATCACTGTTAAAATCGCCGTTACTCTTTAAGATGTTAACGGATTAAGTCCATGATCGAAGTCGGTCTAGATAACCATTCTAGCTGTGTATTGCAAAAGAAACAGAATTCAAAATCACTTGCTCTTGTTTAAGATTTATCGTACAAAACAACGAACAGACGTAACAATATCACAATGTTATAAAATGCACTTAGTTAGATTCTAATGACTCAAGAAGAAAACCCCGTATGTACATGTTACAAGAATTTGACGCATTTTCGTGTAATAGTAAATAAAATAAACAAATAAATTAGTTTTTTTTTTTTTTTTTTTTTAAACAGCACAGCAAGGATTATGGCCAAGTTGGTGACTTTCAATTGCTGGGTGTGTGATCGGATGTGGTTGCCTTCATTTCTAGTTTTTTTAGATCAAATTTTGCTTGGTCTTAATTCATGTACTTCCCCAAATATTTCAAGTATTTTTTTCTGGAATCAAATTAATAACCACGTACGCTTGATACGGATATCAAATACAGGAAACAGTGGCGTAGGAATGAACGATGACCCAGATCAAGACCTTCCACTTAAGTACCATTTCTCCTCTCTTTCTTCATTCCACTCTCCTTCCATTATTGTATACTTTCATTCATTGCCACTTTCCTTATCATACATAGGGTATAATTTTGTAACGCTAAACTTAAACCTCATTTATTGATGTTTTCATATTTCATCAGAGACCTCAAAAGAAATGTCCAAACAAAAAGCAAGTCAGAGTTTTTGACATAATTGTCTCTTTCATTTTAACTTTATTTTGTACTAGAAGAAGTGCCTGTTCTTCACATGGATTGAATAGAATGCAATCTGCAACACAGTTGAGTAGCAAGGGCTTGAGTTGGGTCACCCCGATACCTACGCCACTGTAAATACTAACTTGTTCCAAAATTCATTTCAAATTGTTCAGTTATTTCAATGAAAAGAAAGAAATTATAGAAAATGCCCTTTCTCCCCCCCTTTTTTTAAACGGAAACTTTCAAAAACGCCGAAACCAGTGTCTAGATAATTATTTCTAATGAGGAGTTTAAATCCCAAGTTTTCAACTTTTTAACTTGACTGGTTCATGAGATGCTGTATTTTTGGCAAATAATTTTGAGCACCTTTTAACCCCTTAGGATGAACAATTTAATCAAAGTAACACGACAGGAACTCACTCCGAAGTATGAATTAACAATATTCCAAAGTTCATTTCAAACTGCTGAACTGTTTCCCCATCAAAACGCAATCACAAACAAAACAAGGAACATCACCTTCAATTTTGTAGAAAAAAATTACTTAAAATGAAATTTAGCGTTATTTTCTAAGATACTTAATAGAAAATTGTTATAAAGATATTTGACAAAAGAACATGTAGGTGGAAGTGAATTCAGTTTTCTAGCAACTGTACGCACAAATTAAAAACACAAACCTTAGAGAATAAAGAGCATATTTAAATAATGAGGCGCAATTGGAGACTCCTTGACTTAAGAAACGACCCATCATTGAAGAAATTTTGAAAAAGATATAAAACTAGAACAAAGGTATTGATCTCGTATTACTCAGCTGAGTATGCATCGTAAAACCAACCAGAATCCTTCAAACCTTCAAAAGACATCGATTATCAGAGAGTTACTAAAATTTATTAGGTATTGAGAACAAGATCACTTCGATTAGAAAAAAAAAGAGAACAAAAGAAACAAATATTGTAACGTGCTTAAAGAAGATTAAACAGAGTTTGTTGCCCAAAAATTAGAAGGAAACAAGGCGAGAGATAAAGAATATTGAAAACTGTACGAATATTGTAAATAATATGAAATGACATTTCTAGATTAATGTATCACCATTAAGTCCTTTAGACTAAAAGAGACAGATGGCTAATGAGTAAATGAATAAGAATTAAGGAAGTTAGAATCCCAAGGAAGAAACGAAAGAATCCCAAGAGAACCCACGAACACGGTTTCCACCACCACAAACTCATATGACCTGAGATCGAACCATGAAACCTTTGTACTAATGGCAAACGCTGTATCATACAGCCATCATGATCCTTTGAAATGACGTTAAGAAAAATGACTGAAATAATTTCTTAGGAAGAAATGAAATGAAATTATTGAGCTTTACGTCCCACGGTTATGCCGGTTAGGCTAAAGGAGACGGTGTTGATGAGAAATGAATGAAATGGTGAAATGAAGAAAGTGGGAGGAAACGGGAAAACCGCGAGGTGTTTGTCCTCCACAAAGCTTACTTGGCACGAGCTGGGATCGAACTAGGGACCCCATGCACCAGAGGCGAATTTCTTAGGAAGAATTTGCAGGAATATTGCACATTTGTTTTTCCAGTTGATTGATTGATTTGTAGTTGACTGTCCTTTACAGAACTGTTTCTATACTATATAAGATGGAAACTTATAGCTTAACATGGGATACATTCGGCCGGACACGTGCCCAGAAATTTATTTCGGGCAGTCCAAATTCAATATGATTATAAATTATATTAAAACTTGTAAAATCATTCCTCAAAATTTATAGTCTAAATTTGCAAGAAATTGGAGATTTCTTAGGAATTTAATTCGTTTTCTGCTTGACCAACTAATTCTTCTTCATTTTTTTCCACACTGGGGAAAGATAAAACGAGGGCCAACTGTTGGGACACAGAGGTCTGAAGGTGCAATAATTTAAAATAAGACAATAAACACCATCTTCACCCCCCATACCCTCATCTATCCACACAAATATAATTATCTGCTAACAATAATAAGCAAGAAATTTATTAAATCAAACTGAGCAACAATAACCCGTAAAGTCACTATATATTGCCTGCGATAACAGCGTCTAACCTTTCCGAATGTGTCTGAATGTGGGATTGAAAATATTTTTACATTTTGTGGATACAATGTAAGACTTTCGGCAATTCAACATTGCTTCATTGAGCTGAGCGAAACGAAGCTCTTATACTCGGGTTAGCCGTTTGGTTGTCCGCGAACTCCTCCCAGACCGTTTGGCCGATCTCAACCAAACTTAGCACGCTGATAGAGTATGTCGTGCTGAGTGACAACATAGGTCGAAATCAAAAATCCGATGTACCATCGAGGAATAATGACCGAAAAACGCTTCCTCCTAGACCGTTTGGCCGATCTCAAGAAAACTTAGCACGCTGATAGAGTATGTCGTGTTGAGTGACAACATAGGTCGAAATCAAAAATCCGATGTACCATTGAGGAATAATCACCGAAAAACGCTTGCATAGACTTAACATGGGGGGAAAGTTTTCACGCGATTTTTTTGTCAACAATTAAAAATGGCATTTATTATTGCATAATGGCCAGGAATGATTACGTAGTTTAAGTTCGCTCAGCTCATTTCATTGCAATCGGGTACATCCATTGCATTCCTAGTATGAAAATTAGTTGAAAAAATCATTCTAAGCATGGAACATTGTAAATAAATGTATTACGTTGCATTGAAAAACATACTAAAAGTCCTCAAGAATCGCAAGTGTGCTACGACCGCTATATAGGAAAATGGCGGCCGCAAGATACGAAATGGTTTTAAAGTTGCTGTCAATTAAAGTGAGCGACGGTGAAAACAAAGGAAAAGAATGTATAGGCCTATATTATGATAGCTGTGAGTATAAAATTAGAAGTCAAATGTGAATTATTTACATCTTTCACTTCCGAATATAGTTATCAGATGAAAATTACATGAAAGAACGAAAACAGTGAAATTTAACCAGCATACTTTAACTGTTTATCATTAAACATGCTTTCGGGGAGGAGAGGACGTGCAACCCCGACAGGAAGACTTTTGTTAGTTTCTTTGAGAAGATCAAATTTGATTGAGGAAGGAATCCCTTTCATCCTCCCAGTAATTCGCACCCTGAAGATAATCTAACGTTAGATTATCTATAATCGTGTGGAAGTTAATGTTAGAGAAGAACAAAAGTAATGGAATCACATCATATGACATACTCTTTAGGTGTATAAGACCCTTATTTGATACATTTTATGCGTGGCGAGTTCTTCTTTGCGTATTATACAAAGTTGTAAATGATTAAGAGAATAAAAAGCAGAACATTTGAGTTTTCTTATTAGTCATGAGCATGAGGGGAGCAGGATGGATAGAAACAAGTATGAAAATGTATGTGAGATAAAATCACTATCACTCCATTTCTCACTTACGACCCTCGCAAAGGGAGACAAAACTAATCACTAATGCCTCTAATGAAGGCAGAGAATAAAATTTCAGATAAATGTAAGTGAGCAGTTTATAATATAAGAAACATGATCATCAGATTTTTCATATTGAGGATATGTTTCCTGGCCAGAATGCTCGGTATTACCAATTTTATTTGGAGAATGCTTTTTGTAGTGTCGTTATCGCTCTGGGTTGCATAATATTGGTTAGTCCACTTTGTACTTTATCTTTAAAATTTTGTACGTACATAGTTTCCTAAGACCAGCCGCACATTGAGGCAGGACAGCCAAACCAAGACAGAACGAGGCAGGAAAGGATGTGTAGAAGAGGAGCGGCCTAGCTGCGATCGGCCTAACGGAGTTAGTTTTTGTGGTATATAATCAAAATGTCTTCCCCTCCCTCTGCGAGGTTCGTAACTCAGAAATCAAGTCTATTTTTAATTTTTTTTCACTTATCTTTTATGTCCAATGTTGTAAAAGAATTCTAGAACCCTGCGTCAAAAATCTGAGTTTTGAAGAAATGTTTTTAAAAAGAGATTTTTAAGATAAACTGGCGTTCTCAATGAATATGACAACGTGACGAGAGCAAAGAAATGAAACTGTTAATACTTCCTAATTTTGAGTTTTACATCCGGTAGCTGTACCTTTAGGCTAAAGAAAAGGAAGAAAAAATAGCTATGGTATCAAGATGAATATTGGTAAGATAGTTTCTAAAATGCCTTAGGTAAGACAATTATAAGACAACTTCTAATGTTTTTTTTTAACCCCTTACCGCATGCCGTGCCATATATGGCACATATCCTTTTTTCACTTTAGCTTTTTGTGATTTATCAAAGGCACCAAATCACTGTATTGTCTACTGTGTGAGTTATTGACGTGTATAAATAAGATGTTTTGTTGTCATCTGGCATGTTGTTTGTGCGTTGTAAGTGTGTCATATATGGCACTTACTTATTTCTCGTCGGAATTAAGAGAAAAATTTAAAATTCAAGTTTTAATTCATTTTTCAAGTTCCCATATGAGGATTTCCAATACTGATTATTTTTTTTCCGCTAAAAGAAAAAAAATCATACAGAAAGGAGTTAATGAATTTAAAAGAATTTAGTATTTCCCCAAGAAACGAGACGAGACGAGAAATAAAACTTCCTCGCCTCATCCAGCAAACTTTGTAGAAGTCTCATGTCATCTCGTCTCGATTTTCGAAAAAATCTTGTTCCGTCTCGTTTTGTGAATTTATGTTGCAAAATTTATGCTCTGATCTTTTTTTCTTAATTTGATGTAGAAATGATCAGAATCCAAACACGACACAAGAGGTCCATGAAGGGTATGATACGACATTTAAACCATATTTATTAGACCCTATTAGAATATATTGGGTAATGACTTGCGTATCTTTAAACGTTTGATAAATACTCTTCATTTTGTTTGTATTACGATCACTTTATCAATATATGGTTCTCATACCATGATTCATATACCACTAAATAGCAGTGGCGGCTGGTACTATATGTTGCATGGTTGTGCAACCGGATATTTTTTTTAAATACTAAAAATATTTTTAAGTGTTAAAGTAGTGTATCAGTAAAAAATAATCCTTTGTTCTTGAGCGCAAAACAGTATTGATGCATTTCTGAAAAAAGTCAATTAAAAAACGGAAAGAAAGAGAGAGATTTACCTTTCCAGTGGCAGCGAACGTTGCCACTGGAAGCAGTAACATTGAGCATATGGCAGCGAGCTCCTATCTCTTAACATGGGGAAGTGGATTTATTCTTGCAACGCTCCTATCTTCCCGTATTGGTCCCTTACGGTTGCATTTTTTCCGCAACTGGTCAGCTTCTGTAATAGTTACGAATTCCTCCGCTTAGCAGCGCTTGACTCAGTTGATAGGGTGAGGAAGATACAGACGCGTGGAAGAAAGAAGTTATTCACAAAACAAACTCGCAAAGAACAAATATAAGTCTGGTGGTAGCAGGGACGGATCCAGGCTGAAAGTTTGGGGGGCGGTCGTTCGAAGTCAATAGATTTTATTTAACATTTATAATACAAAGGTGAAAATTCTTGGGATAAGATTTATTTTTTTAAAAATCCTATTCTGGGGGGGAAGGGGGGTCAATCGAGTCTCCAAGAAGAAAATGTCTTACTACGGGTCTAATTCCTAGCTCTGTGTCCTTCGTGCACATGATTCCGTGTTCGATTTCCGGCGGAGAGCATAAATTAATATCAAATCATTCACTTCCAATACTCATCTGTCTTCTTTAGCCTAATTTGCTGGAATGTTAAACTATTTTTTTTTTTTAATTTTCAAAGGAAAACATCTTAGATTTCATGCTTCTCTACAGACAAAAAATACGTGGTTCCTGAAAATGGACTTTTTGTTCCGTATATTTATACAAAGAAATGCTAACAAAATGCATATTGTCGGAGGAGAGAGGTGTTTCTGGACCCCAAAGAAAATAAAGCGGAAAATATTTGCGGTAGCGATGCTTTCTATTCAGAGAAACTTGGCGAGCAGCATTTCAGATTTCAATAAAGTCATAGAAAAATTTGAAGCCCGAAAGATCGAAGAAAGACCTTCCATTCTAAAATAATGCATAATTTATATAATTAAATAATTTTGTTTAACTGCGTGCATGCAATTTTCTTGCTTTTTTTTCTTCTTTTCGGATTAACGCCATCATTCATGGCTTACAGCACATACTATATATTCGATTTATCTCGTGTCCAATAACATGAGTGTAGAGGTTTTGTATATAAATAGTGTATAAACGTACATTGATAGTGGTTGTTTGAAAAAAAGAAAATAGCTTATATATTAAATTAATATTCGAGAAATAATTTAATCAATAATATACAAATATAGCTTAAAAGACTTTCCTCTTCATATTTCCTGAATATTTCTTGGATAGGACTCAAGAATGCTGGGGGAGGGGAACACTTGCGCGTACCTACATACCTTTGATATTGCAACATTGCAACCGGTGCTTGTACAGACTACGAGCCGCTACTGCTAAATAGTATTTAAGATATAAGACTTGGATGAACTAATGTTGCCTTCCAGGGGTAAAAGTGAATCTGAAAAGGTAGGAGAACGCATGACATCGTACCGTCCCCGTGCTTATCTTTGCTTATTGTAATTTTTAGAAACAAGAGAGACGCCTTAGACATTTGGAGGGAGAATTCGGGGGGACGTTCCGCGTGTTCCCCTCACTTTTACCTTTATTGTTTACAAGATTCGTGAAATTTCTCATCTTGTCTCGAAAACGAGAGGAACATTATGTTTCTTGTCTCGTCTCGAATTTATAATACTCCTCGTGTCGTGGGCAACACTAAATGAAGCATTTAATGTTTAATGTTTCATGATCTATGTTGTGCGGGCTCTTGAAGACCCTTTATATCGTAATTGGAATGACGCTGACCTATCCAAGAAATTTTACAACTATTTGGGATTCAGTAAATAACTGCCTAATCATTTTAAACAGTTAATTGATTGATGTAGTTCGGCGTCCTTTGTCGGCACCAGAAGCTTACGAGAAGCAATCTGGTGCTCAAAGCAGGATCCGATCTACTATTCACGTTTATATCTACCAAATGGCGATCGAACCTGGGATCACACGCATACAAACTACGAGTGTAGACAGCTTGGCTACAAAGGGATCATTTTGAATACTCTTTCAGTGGTTTTTTAATATAGATTTTACGTTTTGCATTTTTCTGCAACACTGACGAAACTACTATTAAGAACACCGGGATTGAACCCAGTGTACTTGGCGGGTGTACAGTTGATATTGCAAAATAAATTCTCATAGTACATACATAGAGGGAACATAGTACATACAGAAATTCTCTTGCCTGTATGAGAGTTTGATTACACAGAGAAAAATCCGTTCTCCGGACAGCGGTATATTGTACAAATATACGGTATCCTCTTGCTTACTATACAAATCAGTACGGAGCATACGTTATCCGTATGCAACATACACACTGCCCTTAGATGTTACATCATGCCGTTGCACGATGTCTGACATCTAACAGTTTTCCGTATATCACATACATATACTTATGTTACCTTCGTCAGTTATATGTTATATACGTACATTTGTATGTGAGATCCTGACCGCCTACATTGTTTCATACAGAAAGTGCGTATAGATGGAACACTTATACAGAAAGTATTATAAAACATGCGTTTTCAGTAATACGTCTGCTGTACGTTGTCCAAAACCTACAGGAAATACGCATGTAACTATATCTTTTTAAGTACGCCATCTACAATTTTTTCTGAGTGTACATGACTCTGGCACCAACCGTGGCAAGATCCTTTCAGATATTAAATGAAATGCATTTCTGAAATGAAAAATGAAGCGAATTCTTTCAGTTTAACGTTCCACAATTATCCCTGTTAGGCTAAGGGAGACGATGATTAAAGCAAGTGAATGATGCTGTAGAAATTAGTGAAATGATCATGTGTGAGGAAAAGGGAGTACCCAGAGAAAACCCACGAACACAACGTTGTCCACCACAAACTTACTTGACCGGGGATGGAACCAAGGAACCTGCACGCGCCAGAGGTAACCGCTCTACCACTGAGCCACTGTCCCCAACCCAAATACATTTCTGGTAGTTTCTGATTGTTCCTTAAAAAAAAAAAAAACTTTCACTTTATCATAAATTAAATGCTGATATTATTGCCAAAGATTATCCAAATATTACAAAAAATAAATCGTAAAATCATAATGGAAATAAGCGTTTTGAACATTTTTTCCGTATTATATTCGTTGCAATAAACCGTCGCTGTCAAAGTGCATGTTTTTTTTTTTTTTTTTAAATAGGAAGGCTTAATTATATAGTAATTATTATAAATACAACTGTAGCAGAGATTTAATCTCTTCCGAGATTTTTCTGAAAGATTAAATAAAAATCTATTGTTGAATGTCCCACGTTTATATCTTACAGGATAGAAGAGCAAGACGCTAAATGAAAGTAAATGAAAAAGTGTTGAAGGTAAAAGAAAAAAAGAAAAGTTTAGTCTACTTTATTGTCCATCATAAGTTTATACGGCTGGAATCAAACCAGGGGGTCTTGGCACCAAAGGTGAATATTATACCATTAGCTCCAGTGATCGAAGTGAGACGGTATGCGGTGGTATGCCATACTGCCTCTGGTTTTCCAGTAATAAGGACATACCGTCTCTGGTTTTTCAGTGATCAAGACAATATTTAAATAGCTAGTATGTTGAGTCGAAATCATAATAAAACATACCGCCTCTGCTTTTTTTCCACTTCGAACATTGATTAGCTCTAATCGTTTAGTGAAGAAAATGAAATGAAATATTTAAGTTTAACGTCCCATAATTATCCCTTTTTACTGAATGATAATGGAATAATCGAACGAAATGAAATATTTAACATCCCACACAATTATCCCCCTTTAGTGAATGATAATGAAATAATCGAACGAAATGAAATATTTAACATCCCACACAATTATCCCCCTTTAGTGAATGATAATGAAATAATCGAACGAAATGAAATATTTAACATCCCACACAATTATCCCCCTTTAGTGAATGATAATGAAATAATCGAACGAAATAAAATATTTAACATCCCACACAATTATCCCCCTTTAGTGAATGATAATGAAATAATCGAACGAAATGAAATATTTAACATCCCACACAATTATCCCCCTTTAGTGAATGATAATGAAATAATCGAACGAAATGAAATATTTAACATCCCACACAATTATCCCCCTTTAGTGAATGATAATGAAATAATCGAACGAAATGAAATATTTAACATCCCACACAATTATCCCCCTTTAGTGAATGATAATGAAATAATCGAACGAAATGAAATATTTAACATCCCACACAATTATCCCCCTTTAGTGAATGATAATGAAATAATCGAACGAAATGAAATATTTAACATCCCACACAATTATCCCCCTTTAGTGAATGATAATGGAATAATCGAACGAAATGAAATATTTAACATCCCACACAATTATCCCCCTTTAGTGAATGATAATGAAATAATCGAACGAAATGAAATATTTAACATCCCACACAATTATCTCCCTTTAGTGAATGATAATGGAATAATCGAACGAAATGAAATATTTAACATTCCACACAATTATCCCCCTTTAGTGAATGATAATAGAATAATCGGTGGAATGAGTGTGGAAGGAAACGGGAGTACCCGCAGAAAACCCACGGACACGATTTTGTCCACTGCAAACTTACTAGGCCGGGAATCAAATCAGGGACCCTACACATCAGAGGCAAGTGCTCTACAACTTTTCTTTTTTTAAGTTAACTGATTCACCGAACATGCCTCATTAACTTTCTTAACTACTTATTACTAGATTTCTACTTAATTTTACTTGTTTCAACTCGTTTAACTCGCTTTTGCAGTAACCTAGAACGACAGGAACAGGAACACAGAAATATCGAGGACAGTTAAAATTCCAAAGGCTCTCCCTGGGAATCGAACCCGGGACTCCGTACACCAAAGACGTACGTGCTAGCCAATTGACCAACAGGAAGGGTACACTGAGCCACCGTGCCCCCGTTTAATGAAGAGTCAGCTTAAGCCTCTACACATTACGAAGAGATATAGTATTCAGTATTTTGTATCTAATGGTCGAATATCTAATTTAGATGATTCTTCTATCGGGTGGTCGAACGTATAGAGGTACCCAAGGTTTTTCAAAGTAAGATGGTAGTGAAACCTTGCTTTACACCCTTTGGTTATTTTCATAAAAAAATAGGTTGTTGTTTTTTTTAAAAAAAAAACGATAAATTAATACTAATGAATGAACGTATTTAAATGAATTTATATAAAACAGATATAAATTTTCAATGGTGGTAGAAGGAACAGTGGATCAGTGATAGAGCGCTCGGAACTAGTGAGGAAGGTTCCTGGTTCAACCCTTTCAATGCGAGTTTGTGGTTAATGACATCCTGCCCATGAGTGTTCTCGGGCCTCTCCCGTTTCTCCCACATTTCCTGTGTATAATCTTTTATAATTATTCACTTTCATAAATCGTTCTTCTCCTTTACTTTGAAGAACAAAATAGTGAGACGTTAAACTAGCAATCAATTTTATATCATTTCTATGATAGTATAGTGAGAGGAAATGAAATCTAACATTGGAAAGAAATGAATGCTATCATATGCCAACGAATCAAAAAATGGAATAAAACTGGAAAGAAATTGTACGATAATTGTTTGAAGAAATGAATCAGCGCTCAAAGACTGAAAGCTGTTCCGCTCAGTCACAATATTCACCAAGAATCGAAAACGTGACATTACTTATCAGAAGGAAGTGAATCGTCACGGAATAGCTCAACCACGGTTACTTGATTGATGACCCGGGTTCAATTTCCGGCGGGAGCTAATGGGTTTCGGGTCCCACATTAAGCTGTAGGTCCACGTCTCATATAGGCTCACTGCTGAACGGGACGCTAAACTGTAATATAACTAACTAACTAACTGGTCGCCGACAGAACTGAAAACTAATGTTAAAATTCCATGATTAGCCGTCACATATTCAAATGGGAAAATGTTAACCAAAAATGGTTAATTCTCAATAAACTGTTGTAACTCCAATAGGTTGATAACTTAAAGCATTTTGACAAGAGTTGTTTACTGCACTAAAGAGATCAGGTCAAGAATGACCGTAACCCAAGAAGCATTTAACAAGGAAAGATCAAACTAACAGGCTTAACAATGGACTAAGAAAGAAGTTGGTTAAGTGCTATATATGGAGCATTGGACTGTGTGATTCAAAGACTCGGACACTATGGAAGCTACAGAGGAAATATTTACAGAGCTTTGAAATGTGATGTTGGAGGAAGATGGAGAAGATATAATGGACAGAGAAAGTAACAAACGAAGATGTTTTAAAACGGATAGGAGAGAAGAGAACGCTTTTAACCAGCATCCTTTGTAGGAAGGCCAATTGGATTGAACACATCTTGCGAAAAAATGTCTACTTCATACGGCTATAGAAGGAAACGTAGAAGGAAATCGAGGAATAGGAACAAGAAGAACACAACTGATCGATGATTTGAAAAATAGAAGAAAATATTGGGAGTTAAAAGAGGAAGCTGAAGATCGAAAAATGTGAAAGAAGTATTTCCAGGCGCAAACCTAAAATTTAAATAATTAAATAAAAATAATTGGTCCCAAGGCCAATAATGATAGCTCTAATAATAACTATACATCAATGTAATGTTGAATCCGCATATAAACTCCAGTTTTGTCTGGCTATACACAATATTCTGCGTTGGAAACAGTAAAGAACACAAACCACACACATTATTACAATATTTCAGAAGAACTTAAATTTTGATTAAGTTACTGCAGACCCGGATAAAGATTTTTTTATTCAAACAATGAAGTATTTTTTACTCACTGGTGTTTGAGCCTTCTCACGCTCCACAAAAATATCACTTCAATTTCCCTCATAAAACTCCAGACTCCTGCCAGAAATGTTCCCCTTGACACCGGAAAGTCATTGCCGTTAGATGCCGTAGCAAACGCCTGCAGCCGTCAAGCAGTTAATCTCACAAGCGTTAAGCACACACTGAGTACTACCTTTCCCTCTCCGATTGTACTCAATGGTGATGGTGGTACATACGACGTACGCACTCCATCCATACTTTCACTTTCTGTGTAACTGACAAGTGACGGAGTACTGTAACATCTCTCCCTTCAGGGCCACACCTAACCTTGCCCAATTTCTTCTTATATATATATATATATATATAAAATAACAAGCACTCTTCTTCAGGACGATGACAAGCTCGGTTGATTTCGAACACAAAAATCGTACTACAACAGCTATAAATCACACAATCCTTGGCATTTTCCGTAACATCAACAACAAAAAAATACACAATTTTACAACTATAAAATTCAAGGTTGGTCAAAAGGAGGTGCTCGAAGTAGAAAATGAACGACAAATTTTTCACGTTTACAAAAAATTTACTCACGCAGAACGTTATTACACCCAAATGACCTGAAGAAAAATCAAGATTATTCTTTCTTCTGTTCCTGTTTCCGTTATTTTCTTGTCTTTCTTTTCGTAATCTTCTTCTTTTCGGAAGCTTTTTCCCGAAGCGGTGTAATTGGCTTCTTTTTTTTATTATGCAAAAGAATAATAATATTATGCAACTCGACAATAAAAAACTGAGGTTGTGGAATCTTCTTTTAATTGGTTCACATAATATTCATTATACCACCTTATCTGAATTTTCCGCTTTCCTTTCTTAGTATTAGCTCTTTCCAGGACATACGTACGTATAAAACACACACATACACACACTAGTATTAGCAATATTATTAAATAACTAATTTTTGTTATCCCAGTGTAAAATTTGACGCTAGTTTCAGCAACGATATTTTTAAGCTTATGTTGGATATTGCTTTTAGCTGATAAATGCCGGATTATGGATGGAAAGTTTCAGTTTCAACACCAGAAAGATATGATCACTATCTCAATATTAACAGACCAAAAATTCACGAAGAAATTAAATGTCGTCTAAAAACAGGGAATTCGTATTGTTTATTGAGTTCAAAATTTGTTGTCGTCGGGCGTCGCGAATTCTGTCGAGGAATGTGAAGCTTCAAATACATAAAATGATAAATCATGACTGTTGTGGTGAATGGTTGCGAAATATGGTCGCTTACTCTGAGGGAAGAACGTAGTCTTGAAGTATTTGAGAACAAGATCCTAAGACGAATATTCGGATCCAAGAGAAACAGGCATGGGAAATGACGGAAACTTCATAAGGAGGGCTACATAATGTATACGGTTCACCAAACATTGTTAGGGTCATCAAATCAAGGAGGCTCAGGTGGGCAGGTCATGTAGCGAGGATGGAAGAAAGTAGGAACGCTTTCAAAGTTTTAACTAGAAATCCCATCGGAAAACGATCATTAGGAAGATCTAGGTGCAGATAGGAGGTCAATATCAAGATGAATTTCGCAGAAATAAGAATACAAAGCAGAAACTAGATCCAGTTGGCTAAAGACAGAAGTCAGTGCAGGTGGCATTGAACCTCCGGGTTCCATAGGCCATAGAGTTAATTAGTTATGATTATTGTTAAGATTATTTGTCTAACTGTTAGAATACAAACAATCATAAATAGACCCTGGTACTTTATAGTGTATTGTTTTACGTATACGGTAATTGAGCTGAGCGAAGCGAAGCTCTTATACTCGGGTTAGCCGTTTGGTTGTCCGCGAACTCCTCCTAGACCGTTTGGCCGATCTCAACCAAACTTAGCACGCTGATAAAGTATGTCGTGCTGAGTGACAACATAGGTCGAAATCAAAAATCCGATGTACCATCGAGGAATAATCACCGAAAAACGCTTTCTCCTAGACCGTTTGGCCGATCTTAACCAAACTTAGCACGCTGATAGAGTATGTCGTGCTGAGTGACAACATAGGTCGAAATCAAAAATCCGATGTACCATCGAGGAATAATCACCGAAAAACGCTTGCATAGACTTAACATGGGGAAAAAGTTTTCACGCGATTTTTTTGTCAACAATTAAAAATGGCATTTATTATTGTATAATGGCCAGGAATGATTACGTAGTTTAAGCTCGCTCAGCTCATTTCATTGCAATCGGGTACATCCATTGCATTCCTAGTAAATAAATGAATAAACAAGCAATATGTTCCAACATAATAACAAGCACATCACACGTAAAGTACTTTGATCTGTTTTTTGGTAAACTGAACTCCTTAAGATGCTAAAAGGCTTAAATATAGCATGTTGCCTCAAATTGAATAAAATATTATCTAAGATGAATGAATATTTCAAAATAAAATGGGTTCGATCCCCGTGCAAGTTAGTTTGTGGTGGATAACATAATATCCATGATTTTTTCTGAGTACTCCCGTTTCCTACCACAATGTGATTTTGTCAAATATCTTTTGATATATAAAGAAAAAGAAACCTTAATTTGTGTAAGTAATTCCTAATTACTGTTTCTTCCACAATCATCAGAATGAAACTGAACGTATTATACACGAATTTCTTCATGAAACATAAGATAACCTAAATTATGAGAAACTTCATATGTATACACTGTATATTTGCCATACGTGACAGTAGTTGTTGACGAAACCTCAAAATCAATATGAATATCTTCTTCCTGAGCTTGAGTGAAAGCGTGTTTTTTGGCATTCGTTCATACATCAATAGTAAGAGGATATTTTTACACAATAGTTATGCAAAAAATTGCGGATACTAACAAGCATGCACATTAAGTATACACAAACTAAAATTATGCAATCAAAATTTGCCCATATGCTTTTGCCAACATAAACACACACACACATACACACACGAGGTTACCAATTCCCTCGTTCAAAAGTGTGTGTGTGTGTCTAATAAAGTTAGGCAAATAATATAAACAATTCTTTGTACTTCGGGGAACCTGTAAAGGCAGGGAAGGAAGGGGAAAAAAATATAATAATAAAACCAGGACTATTTACGATAAAATGTAATAAGCTAAACACAATTTCGAATAACGTCAGTCATTTGTCAGAACCATTGTATCTAGCACGTACCTACCTAGGTAGATTTGTATATTTATCGGGCTTTCATAATAAAAGCACAAGATCATGAGATATATAATTTCTTGCTCTCCATACCCTCTCACAATATTCGGGTTCGTGCTCCAAATCCTTCACAGTAAGTACTACATGCCTCTGCAACAGTTTATCTCAATTAAAGGTATTCACTACAGCGAAATTAAACTACTGCTAACTTTAGAGTTTTTCTGTAATACAGGGTTTTCATAAAGTCTGGACGGATTTAATTTGCTTATAATTTTCATAAAAATGCTCATAATGAAATCAAATAAAGTGCAAACGGTAGCGGAAGGATTAAATTTTTAGTTGGTAACACTGTTAGATAAGCGGCAACTCTGAACACGTTGAGAGAAAGAGAGGGAGGGCAAGGGTCAGTTTCTTACCAAATTCCATCCATTGCTGTTTCAATGTTGACTGTTAAAAGTAAGTTGTAAGCTGTATTGGTGTGTGTGTCTTTTAAAGAAAGAAATAAATGAAAAACTCCTCTGAGAAGACTATTTTTTTTTACCATATCAAAGATGGCGCCGGTGAAAGAGAAAGCGCAATGTGTTCTGTGGTACGCAGAGCTAAAATCACCAATTCTGGCCTATCGAAAGTTCACCCGACTGAGAGTGCAATCCGAAAGTGGCATGCTAAGTTCCTGGAGACAGGAAGCGTCCTGGACCGTCCTCGAAGTGCGAGGCCGCCAACATCGCCTGCAACAGTGAACAGGGTAAGGGAAAGCATCATCAACAGCCCACAGAAGTCGATTCCTAGACGGTCCATGGAACTCGGAATTCCACAGACAACCGTGTTTAAGATAGCCAAGAAGACGATCAAGGCCAGAGGTTACAAAATCAAGATAGTACAGGATCTGCATGATGAAGATTTGGACAGGGCGTCTGTGGCTGGCATTTCGGATCAAACACGGCGGAACGCTGTGAGTGGATTCCAGCGCCGCCTACGCGAATGTGTGAACGTAAATGGCGCCCAGTTGGAGGTGTGGCGGTGAATGAACTGAGCTGGTGCAGATTACAAGTAAACATTTAATCCTTCCGCTACCGTTTGCACTTTATTTGATTTCAATATGAGCATTTTTATGTAAATTATAAGCGAATTAAATCCGTCCATACTTTATGAAAACCCTGTATTTTCAAAACAAATAAAAAATATTCCAAAAGCAGCAACCTAATGAACTAGACAATACGATTTTGCGTGTGATACCGTTATCACAACTCATCCATCTGCTTTCGATTTGCAACTGTAGATATATTTAGCATTTTTACGGGTTCTGTAAATAGCAGCATACCAAAAGCAGACATGTGAATTGTGGTAAAGATATCACATACAATATCGTATTATCTAGTTCACTACGTTTCTACTTTTCGAATATTTTTATTTGTTTTGAAGATATTACAGAAAAACTCTAAAATTAGCGGTAGTTTAATTTCGCTGTAGTGATGACCCTTAATACGTATTGTTTCAAGAGTTGCGAAATAATAAATAAAAAAATCTCTGAGTTCCCTTCTCTTAAGCAAATATAAAGATATGACTAGCATGTGAGGTATCACCGTACCAGATTATTAATTACCTATGTATGAACACACACCCAATTAGTAAGCTTTGTTAATTTATACAGCTTATATATATATTTATATTTCCAGTACCGCAATATACAATATTTAATTCATGTTTCTCCACTTTATTTTTATTTTGCATTGTATTCTTACTACATAGACATCTTTTTCTTTTTTTGTTTCTTTTATTGTATTTTATCTTATTTTTGTTTTTGAGTATTTAACTACTTTTTTTTGGCTTAAGTAGCATATTCTCTTCTATGTGGTTGAAATACTTTTGGTTTGTAATTGTTTATATTTTTTGTATATTGGTGGTAAAAAGACGATGTATGCACCTGGTTAAGTGTTCGGAGAAGGCTGCAGAGCCTTAACTTTGCCATGGAAAAGAAGTCGTCAATAAATAAATAAATAAATAAATAGTAAATATTCTTACTAGAAGAAAAAAATCGTCCTACACTCATTTTTTTAAGCAAATATTTTCTTTTATATAAGTACTAGTTGTTGCGAACTTTTCGGCCCACTGTGCTCTGTAAGCAACTACAACCGTGCTTAATACAAAGCTTTAGGTGTCTACATTTTAACAAATTTATTTAGTTTTAGTTTGCCCATGTACTACACCAACCTTCATATTATATTCTTATGTAATTATTAAACAAGTTCGTTATACACAACAATCCTGGAGGTAGCGACATCTTAGCGTGAGAGAGGCAAATGATAGCGCACGTAGCGACAGGTGACTGTTTACTATAAGAAATTAGCATTAAGCAATGACACATTTGCCATTTATTTTCAACTAATTTTCACTGTGCCCCTTGCCTATCTACAACCAGAATTACAAATCTCTTACGCAAGGTTGTATAACATTCCAGGATAGCTCACACTAATATCTCTCCCTTTTATGATTAATCTTTAAGTTTTACGTCCCACGGTTATGCCGTCTAGGCTAAAAGATACGGTGATGATGAGAAATGATTGAAATGGTGGAATGAAGAAAGCTGGGAGAAAACGGGATATTCCCGAGAAAACCCACGCACACGGTGTTTGTCCACCAAAAAATCCACTTGGCGCGAACTGGGATCGAACCAAGGACCCCATTCACCAGAGATGAACGCTCTACCACTGAGCCACAGTGTTTTATAATTAAGAAACACTGTACTTGCTACATAACTAATTAACCACGACATCATTTCTTTCTTCTGCCTCTAATTACGTTAAATAAGGGGACACAGTGGTCCAGTGGCAAAACGCTTACCTCAAGTGCATAGGTATTTGGGTATCCCCTGCCAAATAATTTCGTGATGGGCAACATCGTGCCCGTGAATTTTCTCGGAGTACTCCAGTTTCCTCCCACACTCTCATTCCATTGATTCTTTCAACATCATTCATTTGTTTTAATCACTCATTTGATTTGATTTTAGCGTTCCTTTTAGCAGGGGAATATATGTTATACGTGGAACCATAACTTAACGTGGGATCCGAACCACATGAGCTTCTGCTGAGAATCAAACCCAGGTCTCCTACGTCAAAGGCGCTCTACCAGTGACTCACCCCGGCCCCCAGATGTGTGTTGAGTTAGGAAGTCCGGACCTGGTGACCCCCATGGCGTGCCCCTGACCCAAGCGTAGGCAACTCCCAACTTTAGCGCTTCAGAACTTGGATAAGCCCGGATGGTCATCGAATGATTTTCGTTTATTTATTTATTTATTATCTTACAAAAATTTGACTTATAAGTTCAAACCTCAAATTTGATTTGATGCTCCGTAATTGGGAAACTAAATATATCCACACTATGATTTATATACGTACTGAGTTCATCAAAGATTTAGCGTGACGCACTGAGCACGTGACTTACCGTGGACTATGTCAAGTTTGGCCCAGATAGAATGAGTTTCAACTATTACGTACGATGAACACATGTACTATCCTTGCGGTCGATTTAAAAAAAATAATAAAAAAATAAGTGACGGGCGAAAAGAGAAAATTAATTAAAAAATATTTTAATGAAAGGTGACATGTTAAAGTTAATTTATGCAAATGATAGTGGGAGCTAACTTCATGGTCTGTTCCTAATTAAAACTATTAACATATTAATTGGATCATTAAAATCTTGATGGCTAGTGAACAATTGATGAAGTTCGGTAGTATATGATACTATTAAAAAAAAGGAAAAGAAGAGAACTGTGACTGCAATATAACTCACAAATGACTTAGTGTCATTACGTTAATCATTTGCAATTGCCTCTGCTAAAACTGCTAATTAATGTATTGATCACTGTAAGCACATTTTAAATGTTTCTAATTTACGTAAAAGTATGTGCTAAGTAAGTAGTTTAAATAAAACACAAAGGTGCTTTCTTAAAAGAAATGTCGCTTTCCTTCTGATGTTTCTACATTGGAAAAAATAAATTAGTTTGAACATTTTTTTTTTTTTTTAGGAACTACTTTCGGTAATTGTTTTGCATGTCAAAAATGACCTGAAGTGTATCAAGAAGTACACATACGTTCAATGAGTGTATTCGCAGAAAATATTTTAAAATTACTTAGGATGCTTCGTACCAGTAGCGTACCCAGGAATTTATTTCTGGGGGGGGCAAACTAAATATTAAGGTATTTTATATTAAAATCCCTAAAATTACCCCTAAAATTAGGCTAAATTTTTAAAAAATCGAAATTTCGGGGGGTGTCCGGACCCCCCAGGTCCCCCCTGCGTAGGTCCCTGCTTCGTACATTACCAACACTTTTTGAACAACCCCAGATAATACTTATTCACCCTTTTTAGATAGTTTTGAGTATCTTAGCCAGGCATGCATCAAGTTATTTTGTTTTGGGAAGGACCAATTGTTTTTTTAAAAAAATAACGTTAACATAATGCAAATTATACATGAGAGAAAAAGGTGAGATCCGGGATCGAACTAGAAACCCGTCGCACAAGACTTGCGTGCCTTACACTGCTTCTTTTAAAATTAACTGACTAATCTAACACTAATTTCTGAGTAAGTTAATTTGTCTAATTTTTCCTTGGTTCATTCTTTTTTATTATCATTATTTTCTACTTAACACTAAGGGAACATGAATGCTGAAGTACAACTTTTGATCAGAAAGGAAATCTAGATTAGGGGAACAATATACAACTTGAAGCCTTAAAAATATATACATATTTCTGGAAGCCCCAATAGTATACAATTTTCTGAAATGGACCCGAATCACACACACACACACATATCTATCTATATATATATATATATATATATATATATATATATATATATATATATATATATATATATATATATATATATATATATATATATAGATAGATAGATAGATAGATAGATCTAGATCTATAGATATATATAGATAGAAGAAGACAATCTAGCATAATTGACGTCCGGTCGTTTAGAGGGGCTGATTGTGACACTGATCACTACCTGGTAGCAGCGATAATACGAAAAAGATTATCGTTGAATAAAGGTAATATTCAATTTCCGAAAACGGAGAGATTTAATTTAAAGAAATTAGAAGAGAGCCAGGTAAGAGAGGAATACCAGATTGAAGTTTCGAATAGATTCGCGGTTTTAGAAGACTCGGAGTGCACTAGTGTTGAGGATACTTGGATTGAAATTAGAGATAGCATTAAAAGTTCAGCAATAGAAAAATTGGGACACGCGGAAATACGTAGGAACAAACCATGGTTCGACCAAGAATGCATTAAACTAGCAGAGAAGAGAAAACAGGCAAAATTACGGTGGCTACAAAATCCGAATGAAACAACTACACAAAATTTCGCAGATATCAGGCGGGAAACTTCCAAAACTTTTAGAACAAAGAAACGGGATTTTTTGAAAGCTAAAATTAAGGAACTTGAAGATAATAGTAAAAATAAAAATATTCGGGACATGTATAAGGGGATCAGCGAATTCAAGAAAGGCTATCAACCTCGTGCTTATATATTAAAGAAATCTGACGGAACAGTTCTCACCGATACGGATAGCCTCTTAAATAGATGGAAAGATTACTTTGACGATTTGCTGAACACGCAGCCAAAAACTAATGTGCGTGGAGAAAAGGAGATACACACCGCAGAACCGTATATTCCAGAACCCAATCGAATACTAGTGGAAGCCGCTATAAAGAAATTGAAGAAACACAAATCTCCGGGTGTAGATGAAATTCCGGCTGAGTTAATTTTAGCTGGAGGCGAAAAATTGTGGAACAAGATACACAAACTCATTCTCCTTATCTGGAACAAGGAAGAATTGCCACAAGAGTGGAAAGAATCAATCATTGTTCCAATTCACAAGAAAGGCGACAAAACTGACTGTAATAATTATCGAGGCATTTCTCTTCTGTCAACATCCTATAAAATCCTTTCAAATATTCTGTTAGCAAGATTGACCCCATACGCAGATGAAATTATTGGAGATTATCAGTGCGGATTTAGACGAAATCGATCAACTATCGGCCAAATATTTACCATTCGCCAAATACTCGAAAAGAAGTGGGAATACAATACCCCGGTACATCAACTATTTATTGATTTTAGAAAGGCTTACGACTCGGTTAGGAGAGAAACATTATACAACGTTCTTACAGAACTTGGAATACCGAGAAAGCTAATTAGATTAATTAAGATATGTTTAAGTGAATCCCAAAGTAAAGTCCGGGTAGGAAAATTTTTGTCCACGAGCTTCCACGTCGAAAATGGCCTGAAACAAGGAGATGCGTTGTCGCCATTATTATTTAACTTTGTGCTGGAATACGCCATAAGGAAAATCAAAGATAGCAACCAGGGCCTAGAGTTGAACGGCATTCACCAGGTTATGGCATATGCTGATGATGTAAATTTAATAGGGGATGATAGGAGAACAGTAGAAATAAATGCAGAGATCTTATTAAACGCTTGCAGGGACATGGGTTTAGAAGTAAATACAGAGAAAACTAAATACATGGAAGTGCGTCGGGACCGTAATACTGCAAATTGTGGAGGCGTTAAAATATTAAATAATGCTTTTGATAAAGTGGATACTTTCAAATATTTAGGATCAATATTAACAGACGAAAATCATATTCACGAAGAAATTAAATATCGACTAAAAGCAGGGAATTCGTGTTACTATTCGGTTGAAAATCTCTTGTCGTCGCGAATTCTGTCGAGGAATTTGAAGCTTAAAATATATAAAACGATAATCATGCCTGTTGTTCTGTATGGTTGTGAAACATGGTCGCTTACTCTGAGGGAAGAACATAGACTGAAAGTATTTGAGAACAGGATCCTGAGAAGAATATTCGGACCCAAGAGGAACGAGAATGGGGAATGGCGGAAGCTTCATAACGAGGAACTACATAGTTTATACTGTTTACCCAACATTGTTAGGGTCGTCAAGTCTAGGAGGCTTAGGTGGGCAGGTCATGTAGCTAGAATGGAAAAAAGTAGAAACGCTTTCAAAGTCTTGACTGGTAGACCCATAGGAAAACGACCATTAGGAAGACCTAGGCGCAGATGGGAGGACAATATTAAGATGGATCTCGCAGAGATAGGAATACAAAGTAGAAACTGGATGCAATTAGCTAAGGATAGAAGTCAGTGGAGAGCTTTTGTAAACGCGGCACTGAACCTCCGGGTTCCATAGGCCATAGAGTTGGTTAGTTTAGTTATATGTATATATATATATATATATATATATATATTCATGTTTGTATCATATTATATAAAAGCTTTATTTTGATGAGGATCTACCTTAAATGGAAGAGCAATTGCCACCTGCGTCCCCTTCCCCTATAAACACAAGTTACGGTATTGTCTGCAAAGTATTACTAGTATATTACAAGTTACTGTATTACTAGCTATAAACTCTTTGTGTGATCTTATTGTTGGACCAAAATAAAGTTATCATAATTGTGTTTTCCAATTATGGCTGCAAAAAATATAATACAACTTTGTTTTCAAAGTGCTCGATGAGAGCAAGTGTTTTAAATACACTGAAACTAGCTATAAACTCTTTGTGTGATCTTATTGTTGGACCAAAATAAAGTTATCATAATTGTGTTTTCCAATTATGGCTGCAAAAAATATAATACAACTTTGTTTTCAAAGTGCTCGATAAGAGCAAGTGTTTTAAATACACTGAAACAAAATTTTGACAATTAGTGCTTTTTGGATAAGCGCCGAACTCTTTTTTGAAAACTTTTTTACCTACGTATTTTCTCCATAAAATCTGTTTGATAAGTGTTTAAATACTATTTTATACTTTCAAGTATATCTTTTCTGTATCATATTTCAAACTTTGCTTACACTCCGTATAGCGAGCAATTATCATCTCGATGTTTTATCCTGAAGGGCAATAAAATGCATTGTTCTCACACTAACGTATTTAATAATATAAAACGAATACAAACGTGCCCTTTACATCTATTGTATGTATATACAGACAGCGAAGTGTAACGTTAAAACACTGCATATGTGGTCATAACAGGAAGAAAAAAGTACATTTCACCTTTCATATGCGACAAGTAACGGTGTGAAAAGTTTCGTCATCTTTCCTTTATTCCGTAATGCTGTAATTTATCTGCAAATAGTTTCAGTTATGTGACTGCTTTCTTGTAGATATTTAAGTGCTACACATTTTTTTTTTTCAGCAAGGTTATTGTTGCCTTTGGTGAAATTACTCTTTCAAAAGTATGCCTTTCATGAAATTACTATCAACGAGTTTGTAAAAGTTTTTAGATGAAGCGATTTTAATTTATTTTAAATTATTTACCAACATATTTCCTATGGTAGACCCAGTTAAAGCATAAATCTATTCAATACTCAATCAACCAGTGGCTTGTAATATTAATTCATAATACGCGTATATGTTCTTTTTTTCTGGGTTCTCCCGTTTTCTTCCATATGTTTGTTTCACGGTTAATAAACTATAATGAACTGTAATTAAATACAATAATTCGTAGAATTTTAAACATACATAAATAATTAATCCACCCCTTCACAACCAATCTCGCTCACACTTGTACAGGGGCGGATCCAAGACGGACTTCTAGGGAGGGGGCGGTGGATTGTAATACTGCTACTTAGAGCTACTTTTAAGAGCTCCAAACTCTGAGATGGGTTTTATTTATATATAAAATAAGAAAGTTTCCTTTTCTGGGGGGCGATCGCCCCGATCACCCTCTGGATCCGCCCCTGCACTCAAAATGAAATGAAATCTTCCAGTTTAGCGTTCAACGTTTATGACCTTTATTCTAAGAAAGACGATGATTAAAGCAAGTGAATGATGATGAAAGAATTGGTGGAATGAGAAAGTGGGAGGAAACGAGGAACTCCGAGAAAATCCACGGACACGATGTTGACCACCACAAACATTCTTGGTTTGGTTGTCCAAACCCACAGAGACCCCATGCATCAGAACTAAGAGCTCTACCAATGAGTCACCATGCCTCCACACACACTCGTATTTGCCTATCAGAAAACAAACCAGCAGCTCACAGAATTTCGATCCCTATAATTGGTGTTAGAAGAAGGTATTGAATCAACTTTTGAGCGTTTGTAAATTTGTTTCTTGAGTTTAGCGTGCCTTTCAGTAGCGAGGCTATTAAAGAACGAGACCTAATGATTAACGTGGGATCCGAACCAGATGAGCTTCTGTCGGAAACTGAACCCGTGTCTCCCATGTCAAAGGCGCTCATGCTAACCGTTAGCCACGATGGAGCTCTTGAGGTTTTCTAATGGCTTTACATATTTGAGTGTGATATTCTCATTAAAAGTGATATAAATTTTGTCTCCATTAACAAAATCCAAGATATTGCAGAATCAACGGATAATATTAAAATTTCTCTGAGTAATTCTCAACGAAGTGCTGAACCCTGTTTAGTGAAAGAATGAGTGTTCTTAAAATGATCTTTATTCTTACTCAATTAGTTCTCTAAGCGTGATTTGATAACCAAAATTAATTTAAAGACATATTATTTGATAACTAACTGTAAGCATTCAGAACCTGGGCAAGAAAATGTAAAGACTCTTAATTCAGAACAACAACTAACAGAGAGGAGTAATGTTTTTATGATTCCATTTCCCTATATTTATCCTTTGGTGTAATGCAAACTCGCATAATAATGGGATAATGTGGGTTGCAAGTGTGTAAGGCGTTCTTAGAAACTGCATAGTATGATTTCGCATATATTTTTCACCTCCCAAATCCGCATCCGCCTCCCCCGAGGCCGAATATCGAAAAAGGGCTTCGTACAGGATTAGATCTTGTAAAGATCTGTCTGCATACTTGATTTTGTAGCTTTAGATGACTCCTTTGTATGCGAAAATCTGTCCACAGACATATATTACTTTATTGTTAATAATAATTAATGACGGGAAACATACGAATCATATAATCTTTTCCGTTAGGTAATGTTTTCAAAGTACAAAATAATTACATAGAGAAACTTCGGCTTCAACAATATTTTCAAAAATGTAAAGAAAAATTTAGATGAGACAGATGATCATAGAAAAAAAGAAGTGAAGTTTGGATATCACACATAAATCAGGCGTTCTATACAAAGAAAGAAGTACTGTCATTCAGTGGCGAATCCAGGATGTGATCAAGGGAGGGACTAAACCATAGTTTGCCGCTTTATCCAGTGTAAAACAGGATTGAAGTCCATTTTATCCAATGTATACCTGAGGGTCAAGGGGGGCTATAGCCCCTATAGCCTCCCTTGGATCCGCTCTTGCTGTCATTGAAGGTCGTATCAATAACAGCATAACATTCATTAAGAATCTTTGAAAGCAGGTTTTCTTCCAGAAAATGTTGTCTATGTAGGAGATGATCGAAATGGGAGGAAGCTTTAACGACAAACAATTCCCTAAAGGACATTTCTTGCTCAATTTATTATTATTATTATTATTATTATTATTATTATTATTATTATTTATTTATTTATTTATTTATTTATTTATTTCAGTTTATCGTCCATTTCAGCAGCAAGGTTATGTGAGACGTGGATCTACAGCTTAACGTGGAATTCGAACAACGTGAGCTCTCGCCGAGAATCAAACCCAAGACCCCAACGCCAAAGGCGTCTACATTAACCGCTTAGCGACAAGAGCATGTGATGATTATTTAATTGATCTTTCATGCGTGAAAGAAACACTGTTCGTATGAATTGGTCTAACTGTATAATGTAGGGCTAACTCATTGCTGGAAGAAAAACTGGCAATGGAAGGCCAAGAACGAAATCTTTGGTCAAATAGAGAAAGAATGTCTGTAATAACATATGAAGCAATTAGTACTAACTGTTTTTTTTAATCTTACATGTTTTTTTTTTGTTTTTTTTCATCAACCCTTGAATGTGGACAGGAGAATAATGAACTTAGGAAAATACAGTGAAGAGGTTTACGGGATATTTACATTTATGAATGGAGTATTTATGCTGAAAGTTGAAGGGGGTCAGTATTCCATGAGTGATATGGAATATGGATATCCACCGTTAAAGTCTTCGTTACCCGTGAAGATGTTAACGAATTGACCTGATTGACGGACTCGGCCGAAATAATCTATTGATAACAACAGAATATTTTAAAAAATGGCTTTCGTTAAAGAATTATCGTGTACAGTAACAGAAAGACAGAAGCACTAACATTACTATCTTATTAGGTCCACTTCCGTGATCCTTAAAACATCACAATCTTATAAGGACAACTTCCGTGATTCTAAAAATATTACAATCTTATAAGGTCCACTTGTGTGATCCTAAACACATCACAACCTTCAAAAAATCACTAGCATGATCCTAATCTTATAAGGCCCATCAGCGTGATCCTAATAACATTACAATCCTATAAGGCTCATTAGTGTGATTCTGATGACATCACAATCCTATAAGGTCCAATAGCGTGATGTTAATAATTTGTTCCTTTTATATATCTAGACATGTTACAGTTAAAATACGGTTGAGAAACACTTACCTCAATATGTGATAGCAGTAGACTCCAAGTTAGAGGCCACAGGTAATCAACAACACGATATCATATCAAACATATCCAAACATTTTGGCAAACAAATATTGTTGGAGACACATTCAAGCATTCGGAAGGCAAATGAATTCGCTTTGGTACGTGCAAACTAAGTCATAATACTAATTACATGTATCACACATCTCTCTCCATGCAACAACTCATCTTCGCACGTGTGCAAAACATCATTTTTTATGATTATGCTTGTTTCCTTTTGCTAATCTAAATCGATTCCCACATATATTGAAGATCCTGCGAAATCTTACTCGTAATGCGGGTTATTCCTATAATTTGCATTACCTAAGAAAATTTACAGTTGATACCAATTATAAAAACTAAGAAGATTCTCCGTCAGACGGAATATAACCATAAACGTGTGAAATTACCAAGATGATTACATTACGACTGGTTATAGAACTACAATTACTACTGTTGAGTAACGACATTACGTTTGAAAAAGAAATTGCATGTCCATTTTCAGTTTCCCTTTTGCAACAAGGCGATTAAAAATTCTGTTCTATATTTCCCAACTCGTCGATATCATTTCTTCAATCTTTATGCTTATAATTCGCTTTTTTATCTCGGAAATACAAAGGATTTGAGTTTAAATTTAGGTTTCCGTTCTGCAGCGACGCTATACGAGAAATGTACCTACAGCTTAACATGGATCCAGACCGTATGAGCTCCTGCCAGGAATCGAATCCGGGTCTCCCATGCCAAGGGGGCATATGCTTTCCATATAGCCACAGGGAAGCTCCTTGGGTAGAGAAGAAATACTGAATTGAGTTCCTATACAAACGATTTTATATATACACGAACCTAAGCAAATGATTCTTGAACGTAACTGTGGAAGTGCTTCGAAATCGCTAAAAACACTCATACACGATCATTAAGCCAAAAAAGTAGTCTGCGATAATAAAATACTGTGGCTTCCAAGAATTGTCACCTTATCAAATCAAAAAAATTACACAACTTGTTGCTATGTGACAAGGGAAAGACGGAGAAAGAGAAAGAAACTAACACATAGTTTACACATCCTACCAGAACTGTATTTAAAATTGTTTGCCGCTTCGGGTCATTAAAATATTGCCGCCCCTCTCAGTATCGACGTAGAAATTTTGAGTCAGTGAAGTGAATTATTAATATTGAAGTGGAAGTAGCAAAATTAAGATATAAATAATAAATAAAATACCATGTAAGTAATAATATAAAGATAATATAAAATAATAATAATAGTATCCAGGATAATAAAATATACATATAATATTTTCTCGGACAATATTTGGACCGAAAAAAAAATGTCACCCGGACCATGATCTCATGCCTAAATACAGCTCTGCATTATACAGTATTAAAACGTGGTCTTAACTTCTCATTATTCGTGTTCAAATTTATACTTTTTTTTTTTCACTCTTTGCTGCCTATAACCAACAACGATGCCAATTTTAATTTCTTCGGGGGAGGGGGGACAAACTGAGGGGATAGCAATTTCTGAGGGTCAGCTTTTTTCTTCTTTTTTTTTATACATCGATAAGGATAGTTTTATATTACTAGCATTACATTACAATATAACATATTTGAAAGAGGCAGGAGCCCCCACCAAGGAGACGCTCGTCCTCTTGTTCCCTCGTTTATAACCGATAAGATTAAGATTGTCGCTAGGGCATCGCAAAAGTTGAAATCCTTATTTTAAGCAAGAAGGAGAAGAAGTAAGTACAGCAAGTTGACGATATTGCAGACGTTTTGCTTTAATCTGAATGGCAAAGCCTATTGAATGCTAGAAATTTCAAAGGCTTGTATAGCTGCAATGAGTCCTACTCGGGTATGAATTTATAAGGGGAAAATATTTTCATTTGACACTATCTTTCACTTTTCCGAATTTGCCATCAACTCATCCTAGCGTGTATATATACATGAAAAAGTATGGTATGTTGGTCTATAGCAATTCACTTCCTTTGTGAGTCCTCTCGTTCTTCATTTATGTCCATAAAAGCACATGTACAGATATAATGAAAGAGTGAGAAGATTCATGCACATATTAAAATGCTGTGCTGTGTAGACAGATCACGTTCAGCTATCTATATCATATAATTAAAATAGTACGATTATAGTGTTTTTGGGCAATTCTTTCTGACAATGTTACCTCGAAAACATAAACTCTAGAAATGTCGAAACATTTTGGTTGGTCGATTCCAAATTTCGTATAGATTTGTTAGTTTTTATTCAAATTAAAAAAAAAAAATGCATGCCATGATTTTTCTATTCAACGCTTTAAGAGTCGGTTTTAGCCCATAAGATTAACTTGTCGCTAGGATGTTACCAGGTTGATATCCTTGTGTCAGGCAACCAGTAAAAGAGCGGGTTGACGGACATGCCAGGCGTTTCGCTTTAATTTGAATCTCAAAACTTCTTACACGCTGGCAATTTCAAAAGTCTGAAGAGCTACAATGGAAGTGTACTCGTGTGTGTGTGTGTGTTTATAAAGAGAAAATACTTCCATTTCAACTTCTATCTGTCACTTCTTCAAATTTATCACAAACTTACTCCAGCATCTACATATGAAAATGCTACAGCAATTCATTCCATTTGTGGATTCTCCAGTCCTTTACTGGTGTTAGTAAATGAACATGTATAAATATTTATATTGATGGAGTGTAGAGATGCGCACGAGACAAGATTTGTGGCTGTCTCGTCTCGAAAATGTGCTGTAAAAGTGATGTCTCGACTCGAAAAATGTATATTTCTCTATTGGAAGAGCCGTGTCTCGACTCGAATATTTTCAGGAAAATCCTGTCTCGACTCGTCTCGTGCGCATCCCTAATGGAGTGGGAAGGAGATTCATGCTTGTATTAGAATGGCGCGCTGTGTACTGTAGACAGCACAGGTTCGGCTAGTTTTATATTAATACTTCATGGTTGCTCCCTGAAAAACAACTAAGACAGAACATGAGATATTCTAGGACAAAGTCGAGAGTTCCGGTAGAACAAGTGAGATCCGCACAAAATATTGAGAGTGAAATCACTATTATTTATAAGAATATGATACTAAAGCTTCTCGAAAATTACCCGGATGAAAAATTAGGACAAACAGCGACCAAAATATAACATCCTAAAATAAAATAGGCAGTTCTAAAGTTCTACAATTGGTAATAGATAAGCCCTACTCAAACTTATATATATATATATATATATACTCGTATATATAAATTATTATTTAGTATTCTGCCTTTTGGCAGGTCCTGGGACTAACGAGTTTTTTTTTTTTTTTTTTTTGCCTTGAAATGTTTATTTCACGTTTTTCGATCTTCAGCTTCCACTTTTAACTCCCAATATTTTCTTCTATTTTTCAAATCATCGATCTGTTGTGTTTTTCTTCTTCCTATCCCTCGCATTTCTTCCATCTTTCCTTCTATGGCCGTATGAAGAAGATAATTTCTTTGCATGATGTATCCAATCCAATTTACCGTTCTACGAAGGATGCTGGTTAGAAATGTCCCCTTCTCTTTTATTCGTTTCCAAACATCCTCATTTGTTACTCTTTCTGTCCATTTTCTCTTCTCTATGTTCCTCCAACACTACATTTTGAAGCTCTCTAAATATTTCTTCTCTACACTGAAAAAAATCCGTTCTCTGGACAGCGGTATATTGTACAAATATACGGTATCCTCTTGCTTACTATACAAATCAGTACGGAGCATACGTTATCCGTATGCAACATACACACTGCCCTTAGATGTTACATCATGCCGTTGCACGATGTCTGACATCTAACAGTTTTCCGTATATCACATACATATACTTATGTTACCTTCGTCAGCTATATGTTATATACGTCCATTTGTGTGTGAGATCCTGACCGCCTATATTGTTTCATACGGAAAGTACATATAGATGGAACACATATACGGAATGTATTATAAAAACATGCGTTTTCAGTTATACGTCTGTTGTACGTTAAGTCCAAAAACTACAGGAGTTACGCATGTAACCTATCTTTTTAAGTACGCTACCTACATTTTTTTCTCAGTATAGCTTTCTTAATGTCCAAGTCTGAATCATACAGGCCAATACTCTCTATATAGCACTTGATCAACTTCTTCCTTAGTCCAACCTTAAGCCTTCGAGTTAAGAGTAATCTTTTCTCGTTTAATTCTTCTCTGGATATGGCAATTCTTGACCTGATCTCTTTAGTATAGTAAGCGTATGTCGTCAAAATACTTCCCAGATACTTGAAGTGACCGACCTCTTCAAGTTCTCTTTGTTCTACTCCGACCCATAACGGCAGGTTTCCTCGGGATAGCTCATGACTTTTGGCTTTTCGATGTTGATTTCCATTCCATATAGTTTCCCAGTGTCAACTATTTTGTCAATCATCTTCTGTAGCCCTTTTTCAGTTCTAGCTATAATAACCATATCATTCGCATATCTGATCTTTAATGATTTGCCCTCCAATCTTGACCACTAGTATTGTTTAAAATTTGATATCAATTTCATGAGACCTTTTCGGATAAAAAATCGGGTCGAAAAGCGCCCAAAACAGGACGTATTGGCGGTCCCTATATCCTACAATTGGCAACAATGAGCCTTATCCAAGGTATTGTAGTGGGAAAGCTATTATGGCTGAGAATTTGATATTAATATTTCAGTAGAATTATTCAGATAAAAAAAAATCGGGAAGAAAGAGACCATGAGAGAAGATTGAACAGGAATACGGCAAAGTTGGCAAATCCGACATCCTAACGAAAATCAACAGATAAGCCCCACCCAAAATATTGAAGTGGAAACACTACCATTGTAAGGTACTGCATACGATAATTATTTAATGTGTAGGGTTATGTTTAATTGATAGAGTGAAAGTAAAACGGATCCACGGTCTGCAGGACTTGTATCATCTCGTCTCGGTCAATGTCTACGAAGGGTGTGTTTGAATCCAACCAGCGTTTGTTTTGTTTTGTAAGCTGTTTAAGTCTATTGTTTCTATGATTTCATGGCCAAGGCAAACAGAACTCAGCTGGTAAATCTTCTTTTTATTAAAAAAAAAAAAAAAACTGTTTTATTGCATAAGAGTGACACCTGCTGCGAAGCGTGTAGCCCATGGCACGGTTCCCTTACGATGAAGAAGTAGCTTATTTTTTTTTCTTTTTCTGCTACTTGTAATACACAGAAAAATACACAACTCTTCTTTCTCACCAAAAGAACACAGAATACAAACCGGAAATATCTCGTCCTTTTCTTCGTCGGTACGGAAGCAACTGACATGACTAACATTAGTGACACATATTCTACAAGAAGTTTACTTTTGTGTACTTGAAACGAAACACTGAAAAAATGTCAAACTTCCTGTGCCTTTGGTGTTGTTGTCATTTAAATATACATGTAATGTGCTGTTGTTTTGCGATGTTTTCTTTTCTTACGTCTAAACAATTCTACTGTTTTTTCCCTAGCACTGCTGAATATGTTAAAAGTTTCTGATTACTTTCTTCTTCTGTCAAAGTTGTAGAATATTCTTCCTTACACGAAACAAGACAATAATAATAATAATAATAATAATAATAATAATAATAATAATAATAACAATAATAATAATAATAATAATAATAATAATAATAATAATAATAATAATAATAATAACTTTATTTTAAGTTATATGAACAGCTGATAAGCAAAAAATACAGCACTATGTTAAAATCATTACATAATTATTTTAAACACACCAGAAAATATATAGTATAGAATGACTGTTATGGTTCGTTAAGGCTTTGTTAGAAGGTTAATATATATTAAAATTATAAGGTTCAAACTGATATATAAAACAAAATATTAAAAAAACAGCCAATTTCCTAATAAGAGATTAAAAGAACTATGCAAATTAAAGTCTCATTTAACTACCATTTAAAAGAATGAATCAACCTTACTTCAAATTACACATCCAACATGCAAAAATCTTGTTCACTTATTGTCATATTTTAACATAAAAGACTGGTTCTTTGAGTAAAATATTATAACATAAGAATACACTGAAAATACACAATAACAATAAAATAAAAATAGACAGCTAGAACCCTTGTCATAAAGTTAAAACAGTTTAATTTTTGTAAGATATGTTCTGACATTTATCCTAACATATGTTCATTTTAAATTGTAAGACATTGTCATCCTTCTTAGTATTTCACGTTTTGAGTTTAATGCAACGAATGTCGATCGATTCCTAACACTTTAAGTCGGCACTCTTATTCCTATATTTTCTAAGCAATATTTGCTACTATATTTGTCATCCAACACCATTTGAATAAATAATTTATCAGTAACTTTCCTCCTTTTATCCAGTTGTTAGTAATTTCTAACCAATTTCATCTTTTTTTTATTTCCAGTCGTTAGTTAATTTAATCGGAATGTGTAAGAACTCTTCCATACAGAGTTCCATACAGAAGTTATTTGCTTTTCCATGGTCTTTTCAGTGATGTTAAAAATTGCATACCATACTATGATATTTAAAAATTTTCGTGTGACCTCCAGGGCCCCATTATAGGGGGCCCTGTAGGGAAGCAGAGCGTTCAATTCAATGCATCACTTTGACATTTTCCTGTCTTATTTTTCGTTTCATCCTTTTATCTCCAATTGTATGTGATTTATGTGCACTGAGTGAGTATATACAGGGTTAACCTGGAAGATGTGCACAAACTCCGGGAGGTGATTCGTGACACCAAAAGAAGACAAGAAGTCCTCTTGCATGGTACCGAATTTTTTCGCGTTGCGTACGAGTGATAGGGGTGCGAACTTGGAATCGACAATCAAATCCTGTTAATTGGAACGGAACAGAAAGATATTCACAAACTCCGGAAAGTAATTCGTGATATCAAAACTAGTTAAATGTGGCTATGAACATCAGCAAAATAGTACATTAGGCAGTTGCGTAGACAGAGATAGTAGGTGTCCGTTCCAATTGTCAGGATTCGATTGTCGATTCCAAGTTGGCATCCTTGTTACTCGTACATGACGCGGAATTCGATAACATACAAGAGGACATTTTGTCCTCTTTTGATGCCACGAATCACCTTCCGGAGTTTGTGCACATTTTTGAGGCTCACCCTGTATAGTTAAATGAGTTCGGTAAACAGTTAGTTATACTGACATCTTAAATGCAGTAACATTTCGATATAAAAACAAATGGTGCTTTAATACGGAATAATAGCCATCCTTCAGTCCTAATTGCTTACAAATCTTTATACTGCTGTTAAAAAAAGACGCTGAAAATTGTAGATAATTTATGCTATGAATGTAGATAGTGGAAAAACATAACAAAGATGATAATAAGACAGAAATAAAACCAAAATTATTTCTTGAATCTGGCAACACTAATTTAAATAATATAGACTATAACTCACAAACAAGATTTTAATACACCAAAGTTAAAATAATTCTTTTTTTTTATTTTTCTTTTAGTGGGAATTTTCAAAATAACTTTCACTTATTCAACTTCACCTAACAATACTAATAACAAAAACTAAATATATACAATAAAAATGTAAAGATATAGATTATTATTCTCACGGCCATAAAAACATTTCGCTTGCACTAACTAACGAATTTATTAGAACAAAAAAATAAAAGATTTCTTCATAAGCATTAGGACAAACTTATTTTTCCCCTCTTTTTTTTTTGTTTAAGGTTTTTGGTGTGAAAACAGAATTGAATTTTTAAATTATGAAAAGTACGGCAATTTTTTTTTTTCTTTTCTAATAAGAAAGAAATGTCTAAAAGAAAGTAGGCAAGGTTCTTGTTTCTTCGCTCAGTGGGAGGAATTCATATTCTTTCGAAACACTCCTTCAGACGTCTGTATGTTTTATTGGAGCGAATGAGTATCGTACAGTCTGATGGACTATAAAAGTACCGCTGGAAGTTTACTACGAATTTTGAAGTATTCCTTGATTTCTCGTCTAAATTCTTTAATTTAATGATTCACAGTTCTGCCTTTTAGGATAAAGGATCAGGAATTTTATTTCTGGTCTTTCAGCATTTATGACTATGTTAGCTTATCACGTATGATTGATGACGTCCCTCGGCGATGACACTATCCGAATAAAGGTAATTAAAGAAACGTCATGGGATACCATCCCAGCATTTGCCTGGTGTGAATGAGGAAAACCCAGGAAAACCTCTCTCTCAGGATGACTGGCCTGAAAAAGCTTTTTACACTTTTATGACCGAGTGTCCCCACCAGGAATCGAATCCGGTACCGCTCGCACTAAAGACGAAAGCGTTAGCGACTACGCTACGACTTAGGCTAAAAGAGCCGGATGATTAATGAAAGTGAATCATTGGGAAATCATTGGTGGAATAATAATGTGGGAGGAAACGGGTAACTCCAAGAAAATCCAAGGACACGATGTTGTCCAACACTAACTCACATGACCTAGGACCGATCCAGGAGCCCCTGGTACAACAGAGATGACCTTTCTAACTCTATGGTAGCGGACTCTCTCTACTTTGTTCATGATGCAGAGATGTGCGTCTACGCGTAAAAAACGATAATTTACGTTTACGTGTCAACAATGCGTAGACAATGTAAACAACGTAGACTATGTAGAATATGTCAACAACACGTAATTTAATATGGCGTCGTGGACAATAAAGGAGCTTTCTTTTGTCGTTACCTTGCGAAATTGCGTACAAAATAAAATACCTGGACCAGCGAATAGTAACTTTCGAATACTTAGTTTCGTCTTGATGAAGGAAAATAACAAATATTATGCATTTTGTAAAATATGCAAGAAAAAATTGGCAAATACAGCAGCTTCAAGACTGAAAGCCCACAGGTGCGAATTAGTTTTGTACGTTTCATTATAAAAGCAGTGTTCGAAGTGAAAAATCTAAGGAAGTGGTATGCACAGACAAAGGATATAGGATTCATTCTTCTACCTTTCTTAAACACTACAGCAGCATCGACAGCGCAACTTCAGCGTTGTCATCCGTATCACTTTCAGATTAGATAATTCCCTCCACTTTTTATATCTTAGTCGTTTCCCTAATCTTTCGCTGCACCAAAGCAAAACAACTGAGGAAATATGAACAAACGAGCAATGAAATTCTTCCTTACATTTGATCGTGGTTGTCTACATAGTCTACACGAGAAAAGGTGTAATGTAGATTACGTATAGATTACAGTAGACAATGGCGTAGACGTAAAATTATAGTTTACGGCACATCACTGGTTCATAGTTACATAATTAGAGTTCTTTCCTGTTGTACGGGAGACCTGTATTCGATTTTCTAGTAGAAGTACATGTTATTCGGATTCTACGATAAACTGTAGATCTGTGTATGAAATAACTTCAGTGATAAAAAGAAAACTAAAGAAAATTAACCGACTTAAAAAAAAGCACTAAAAAGCAGATAATAATAAAAGGGCTAAAAAGCAGATAATAATAAAAGGGCTAAAAAGCAGAAAATAATAATAATAACAAAGCACTTAAAACAAATTAATCCCTTTCTATTATCTCTAAAACATGTTCAGGTCTCTGCCAAACTAACAAATTAATGGCTTAAAAGTTATAGTTCAAACTGATTTTATACTGAACATTAGTTTGTTTGATTTCGCACAAACTTCAAGAATTTTTATAGATAGCAGTAATGAAGTATATTCTGTTTTTAAGAGCTTTATTATTACTATTTTCTGCTTTTAAGAGCTTTGTTATTAGTTTCTGCTTTTGAGCGCTTTGTTATTGTTTTATGTTTTCAAGAGCTTTGTTATTATTATTTTTTACTTTTAAGAGCTTTATTATTATTATTATTATCTGCTTTTAAGCGCTTTATCATTATTATTTACTGTTTTTAAGCGCTTTGTTATTATTATTTTGTGCTTTTAAGCACTTTATTATTATTATTTTTTGCTTTAAAGCGCTTCATTATTTTGTTTTTACTGTTTTTTTTATAATTTTCTGCTTCTTAATGCTTTTTGTTGAAACCAGTTAATATTGTTCCTTTTTTAAAAGAAAAATATTATTTTCTGCTTTTTAGTGCGTTCTTGAAGTCGGTTAATTTTTTTTTAAAGATTGTTTAATTTACCCACTTTCTCTTAACCCCAATAATTTACTTAGATACTAAATTAAAAGACTGTTTGAAATTAAGAAAACATTACCAAAATCTGTATATCTATGTTGAGTTATGCGTGAACACGCACACAATGAAGTCGATTAATTACGAACACAGGTCAACCGTTTGAAGAATTTCATGACCTATCTCTAAAGATTATTATTATTAGATCCTCATGAAACATATATTCCTACAGATAGAACCACCGGAAACGTACATTCTTTTTTTTTTTTTATCGGAAACGTACATTCTTTTTTAAAAAAATATATATGCTGTTATACCGAAGTTATGTATGAACACCTACACAGTGTCAATTACCAGCTTCACTGAGTTAAAATAAAACTTAGTAATATCGTTGCGTGAGAACCAGAGGAACGTAACTCCAAAAATGCGGTTTTCGTTTTCTTCAAGTTTGGACATAATTTTGAAAGCCCCACTTGGTGTAAATGGAACGTAACGCCATCTGTTCTCCTTGTTGATAATCTGTTGTAATGTAGCCCAATTACCACCTTATTAAAAATACATCTAAGAAAATAATATTTTTGTCCTCTCACCTGTAAACCTATGAAAATGGAGTTACGTTGCCCTGGTTCGCATGTGACGATATGTTCGGTTAGTCAGTCACTTTTTACTATTACGGAAGCGCTCCCAAATCGATAGAAACACAGAAAATATAATGGAAAAATCAGAAAATAATAAGTAATCTATATAAATAAAAATTACATATTACTATTATGGGCTAAATTTGGATTTAAATAGCATAGGAAGTGTCACTGTTCACCTCAGCGGCCCCGGAAACTATGGATTCGGCAGTAATATTGGTCATTGAAAATTTTATTCGGATTTCCAGTAGTTTATCTCCAGCATACTAAGGCTTGCAGTATTTAAAAGGTACTGTACCACAGTTGGCATTCTCAAGACATGTTTGACTATATATTAAATAAACAACGAAAGGGGATTCATAAGGTGACCTCCCCCCCAAAAAAGAGCCTTTATCTTTTTTCTTATCACGACTCCTTTTTCGGCATCACCTGATCGGTGACTTGTCTTCTATAAATGATTCTATACTAGATGCAATATGTCATATTATCAATGTAAATACTAGCAATACTAAATGCCACATATAACCAATATAGCCAATACAATTTAAAACAAGATCTCATCATCACTGTCCTAAAACTAAACAGTATGCAACCGCATTTACGAAAACCAGCAAGTCTATTATACGTGATTCCAGCCTTGCACTTTCAAAAGTACCAAAATGAAACAAAATCTTATAAGTCCCTTTCCCTCCCCGATTATCTAACCTGTTAATTTGATTAAAACTCTACAAAAATATTCAAGTAGTTCAATATGTAATATTGAAATTTTGTATTGCTGCTATTTACAGAAGACAAATCATCTGAAAAGGTGATGCCGAAAAATGAGTTGTGATATAAAAGACTAAGACTCTTTCTTATGGTCTACCTTATGCATCCTTTTGGATTGTTTGCTTAATATATGACCAAACATATTTTGCGGATATAAACTGTAATATCTTTTAAATATTTCGAGCCTTAGGATCTTGGAAATAAATTAATGGAAATCTGAATGATTTTTTTTGTTGTGAAATAACTTGATATTAGACTGAAACAAGTTTGTTTTATGTTCGATTCAATTACAAAGTTAAACGATTTTCTTACAACCGAGTCAAGCAATTTTCCATTTCTTTGCAGGTATACCCTATATTTTTTTAAATACATTCATCTTTACTAAAATAGATGTGAATAACACTGCTAGTAACAGAACTATATTCTAGTTATTTTTCCGAGAAGAACAAGTAGAATAACATCTTACATTTATAATGAAACTTGAAGATGCAGTAATTCTTCTTATAGGAATTAGATTTCTGGGCTTTCGACACCCATGGCCATGTTAGCCCGTCACGTACGAGGGATGACGCTCCTCGGCGATCTCACTATCCAAGGAAAGGAAAAGAAGGAAGCGGCCTGGGACCTATGTGTTGGGTACCATCCCGGCATTTGCCTCGTATGAAGGATGAAAACTCAGGAAAAATTCACCTTGGATGGCTTGCTTGAAAAAGCTTTTGTTTTTTTCGATCGTCCCCCCACCGAGACCGTTCGCCCCAAAGATGAAAGTGTTAGCGACTACGCTACGCGAGGCCACCACAAAACACTTCTGTCTGCAAATTATGGATATAGGCCTGTTCTGGCGGAAGAAGTTGGTAGGCTATGCCTTCAAAATTGCTCCTGGATCGTACGGATCAAGAGAAATCACATTTTATTTTGTCTAAATATTTGAACCAAAAACAATACATTCAATCCACGACGACCAGAGTAATTCGGGTTTATATTTTAAAAGATAGAAAAGGACAGAATAAGGGAATAAAAGGTCAAAAACAGGGGGGAAAAGATTGGAAAATTGCCTCTGTTCATAACTGCAAGCAACATTTAACACATCGGCTACGTTCTGAGAGCTCGACTGCAGAACTTTGAAAGAAAAAAATGCACATATAAAATTGATAACTCTTAGTCATGTCTACGTAATCAGCTTTAAACAATGCAACACTACAGTTCTGCATCTTTATTTGGTATATGAATACCATGGTAGCAGGCCTGTATCCACAGGGGGCTAGGGGGCCCGGGTCCCCCTAAAATTTGGCTGGACCCCTAAAAGTTTCCCGGTAGGCTTGCAAATGAACTATAATATGGTGATGAAGTATAATATGATTAGGTCGGGCCCTCCTAACTTCTACTCCCCCCATAAATTTTTGAGCTAGCTACGGGCCTGCATGGTAGTCCCAATCTGTTAGAATATTTATTTCCAACTACCTCTTTCATTATAGGACTTCCTTCAATATAATCGGGTGAAAGTAATATCGAAACTTTCTTTGCGACTACATAATGACAAAATAAAATATGGATACAAGTTGTAATTAGAGAACATGTACGTTTCCAATTCCTTTCTCGATTATAACAACTTTTGATTGTTACAGATTTCATTTTTTGTAGTACGTACTTGTAAGGTTATCCAGTGTTCAACAAGCAGAAACATCTCAAGCTGTTTACTTAAAAGTTAGATCGAAAGTGCTATCATTTTTGGTCCAATTGTTGAGTGTTGTCTTTTAACCTTCGTTAAAAAAAATAGCTATAATAAGATAAATTAATTAGAATTTGACAGAAAAAATGTGTTGAAATGAGAACGAAACTCAACACTTTTCCCCCCCTCAATTGTACTTTCACTGAACAGAATAAATACACTGTGCACCATTTCACTAACCTAGTTGCTGTCTGCATTTAAGTGGAAAGATAAATACTACAAAAGAAGATTTCAAATTGTGTGTCCTTACTATGAGTGATTTCAAAGGAAAAGATCTAATTTCAATGCTTCTCAGAGCAACATCTTTCGCTAATGTAATATTGGGTATCTTTCTGCATCGAAATAAAAGTCCATTGTGCTACATACATATACTTAGGTGCAACAGAAATTAGCTTCTGTTTCTGTGCGTAAGAATACAAATGATGACGAGACTTGTTGCAAATAATGGTATTCCATTACATAATCCTTTTATGGAGGATTCGTTTGAATAGAAGATGATTTTTAAACAAAACAGCGAGCGATTCTTCCGTTTAAAGATGAAACCAGAGGCGGATGAGAATAATTACTGGCCCAGTCAACTGGCAAACGCGTCCCACTTTTCTTCTTTTTCTTCTTCTTTTTCTTTTTCTTCTTCTTCTTCCTCTTCTTCTTCGAAGTATTCGTTTGCATTTTCTGTGTGTTCTCTTAGGTAAGAGGACATGCTGGGCGAAAAGAAACATTTAATTTTTCTTTTGTGTACTAGTAAAAAGGGTTTTCTAATTAAAGAGAATAAATAAGAAATATTAATGAGTAATATATACTCATATACACATACACGGTATTTCCTGCATGTAGAATATGTCACTTATTATTATTATTATTATTATTATTATTATTATTATTATTATTATTATTATTATTATTATTATTATTATATTTGTTTCACGTCTAATGATTATGTACCGACGATAAGGGAGATGCTGATGTTGATAATAATGATAGAAATGATGAAATGCAGGAAGTGAGAGGAAACCAAAAAAAAAAAAAAAAAAAACGACAAAACCCACGCATACGATGTTTGGCCACCACAAAACTTACTTGACAAAACTTGGGATTTAACCAAGGGCGCACCAAAGCGAACGCTCTACCACTGAAATATCAGCGGCCCTAAAATCTGTATCACAATTTATTCACATAATGGAGTGTTATGAAGTGGTATCTAGATATCTTTTTGTTTGCTTGTTTGTTTGTTTCTAGTGTTGTGTGAATGTTTATATTCACTTAATTCTGATTATGGTTCAAATTCTGTTTAGTGATCATACGGAGACCAAAATTTGAGGAATTATAAAGAAGAATTATGGAGAATTACCAGAATGTTTGTTCTTCGAAACGGGGAAAATTCGTTTCATTTTGTACCAAAGAGCACCAAAACTGTTACCAGTCAACTTAGGAACCCCAGAAACTATGAATTCGAAACTAATATCGATCATTTTCAATTATTTTTACATGTTACCATCTCCCCGTAGGAGTACTAGTAAGGGCTGAATTTGGATTTAAAAGGCATCGGAAGTGTTACTGTACGTATCGGTGACCGTGAAAACTATGGATTCGACACTAATATCAGTCATTTTCGATCCTTTTTATATATCTTCCCCTCCTCCAAATTGTAGGGCTGAATTTGGATTTAAACGTCATTGGAAGTGTCACTGTTCATCTCAGCGACTCCGAAAACGATGGATTCGACACTAATATCGATCATTTTCAATCATTTTTATATACCTCTCCCCTCCCTCTGCCCTAAGTTGCACCATCAAAGTGAATAGATAAAAGCCATCCCAGGCTCGAAAATCATCAATGTTGAAAAATTGATTGAGATCAGTTGGGTGGTTGAAGAGTTATTAAGTCACAAACACAGTCACTTTAATTTTCATATATATATATATATATATATATATATATATATATATATATATATATATATATATATATATATATATATATATATATATATATATATATATATATGTAGTAGTGGTAGAATACCGAGTTCTTTTCAAATATTCTTTCATATGATTCCCTCTGCTTTGAATAATCGATAAGTCTAATAGATTTTTTTAATAATATAAAAAATGTTTACGAACTTTTCCCAAAATTTTATAGGTCTACCATATCTAATGTATATAATTAAAATATATTTGACTATACTACACTAATCTTATTTACAGGAATTTTAATCATGTTTGTAGCAAAGCAAACAGTTCTAAGCTTACTAGCTGACTAAGCTTTCTGGATATGAGTGCTACACTTTAGATTCTTTGTCGATAAACTTTACAATTTCTGATTTTCTCCTTACATGATGAAAGTTTATTGCTACCGTTTACGTGTATTTACTTTGAGATTGTTCTGTTGCAACCACTGTGATTATTATTATTAGACCCCCTATTATTATCATTATTATTATTATTATTATTATTATTATTATTATTATTATTATTATTATTATTATTATTATTATTATTATTATTATTATTATTATTATTATTATTATTATTATTGAAACGTTTACTTTAATGTTCCTACCGTGCAGTGGAGGATCTAGAAGGTAAAAACTGAGAGACAGCCAGAACCTAGACTATGATAGGTATATCATGAGTTTACTATAAACTTTTAAAAATATATAAATAATAGCTTAAGCAGTGGAGGATCTAGAAGGTAGAAACTGAGAGACAGCCAGAACCCAGACTATGATGGGTATATCATGAGTTTACTATAAACTTTCAAAAATATATAAATAATAGCTTAAGCAGTGGAGGATCTAGAAGGTAGAAACTGAGAGACAGCCAGAACCTAGACTATGATAGGTATATCATGAGTTTACTATAAACTTTTAAAAATATATAAATAATAGCTTAAGCAGTGGAGGATCTAGAAGGTAGAAACTGAGAGACAGCCAGAACCCAGACTATGATAGGTATATCATGAGTTTACTATAAACTTTCAAAAATATATAAATAATAGCTTAAGCAGTGGAGGATCTAGAAGGTAGAAACTGAGAGACAGCCAGAACCTAGACTATGATAGGTATATCATGAGTTTACTATAAACTTTCAAAAATATATAAATAATAGGTTAAGCAGTGGAGGATCTAGAAGGTAAAAACTGAGAGACAGCCAGAACCCAGACTATGATGGGTATATCATGAGTTTACTATAAACTTTCAAAAATATATAAATAATAGCTTAAGCAGTGGAGGATCTAGAAGGTAGAAACTGAGAGACAGCCAGAACCTAGACTATGATAGGTATATCATGAGTTTACTATAAACTTTCAAAAATATATAAATAATAGCTTAAGCAGTGGAGGATCTAGAAGGTAAAAACTGAGAGACAGCCAGAACCCAGACTATGATAGGTATATCATGAGTTTACTATAAACTTTCAAAAATATATAAATAATAGCTTAAGCAGTGGAGGATCTAGAAGGTAAAAACTGAGAGACAGCCAGAACCCAGACTATGATGGGTATATCATGAGTTTACTATAAACTTTCAAAAATATATAAATAATAGCTTAAGCAGTGGAGGATCTAGAAGGTAGAAACTGAGAGACAGCCAGAACCTAGACTATGATAGGTATATCATGAGTTTACTATAAACTTTCAAAAATATATAAATAATAGCTTAAGCAGTGGAGGATCTAGAAGGTAAAAACTGAGAGACAGCCAGAACCCAGACTATGATAGGTATATCATGAGTTTACTATAAAATTTCAAAAATATATAAATAATAGCTTAAGCAGTGGAGGATCTAGAAGGTAAAAACTGAGAGACAGCCAGAACCCAGACTATGATGGGTATATCATGAGTTTACTATAAACTTTCAAAAATATATAAATAATAGCTTAAGCAGTGGAGGATCTAGAAGGTAGAAACTGAGAGACAGCCAGAACCTAGACTATGATAGGTATATCATGAGTTTACTATAAACTTTCAAAAATATATAAATAATAGCTTAAGCAGTGGAGGATCTAGAAGGTAAAAACTGAGAGACAGCCAGAACCCAGACTATGATGGGTATATCATGAGTTTACTATAAACTTTCAAAAATATATAAATAATAGCTTAAGCAGTGGAGGATCTAGAAGGTAAAAACTGAGAGACAGCCAGAACCCAGACTATGATAGGTATATCATGAGTTTACTATAAACTTTCAAAAATATATAAATAATAGGTTAAGCAGTGGAGGATCTAGAAGGTAAAAACTGAGAGACAGCCAGAACCCAGACTATGATGGGTATATCATGAGTTTACTATAAACTTTCAAAAATATATAAATAATAGCTTAAGCAGTGGAGGATCTAGAAGGTAAAAACTGAGAGACAGCCAGAACCTAGACTATGATAGGTATATCATGAGTTTACTATAAACTTTCAAAAATATATAAATAATAGCTTAAGCAGTGGAGGATCTAGAAGGTAAAAACTGAGAGACAGCTAGAACCCAGACTATGATGGGTATATCATGAGTTTACTATAAACTTTCAAAAATATATAAATAATAGGTTAAGCAGTGGAGGATCTAGAAGGTAAAAACTGAGAGACAGCCAGAACCCAGACTATGATGGGTATATCATGAGTTTACTATAAACTTTCAAAAATATATAAATAATAGCTTAAGCAAAGGAGGATCTAGAAGGTAAAAACTGAGAGACAGCCAGAACCCAGACTATGATAGGTATATCATGAGTTTACTATAAACTTTTAAAAATATATAAATAATAGCTTAAGCAGTGGAGGATCTAGAAGGTAGAAACTGAGAGACAGCCAGAACCCAGACTATGATACGTATATCATGAGTTTACTATAAACTTTCAAAAATATATAAATAATAGCTTAAGCAGTGGAGGATCTAGAAGGTAGAAACTGAGAGACAGCCAGAACCTAGACTATGATAGGTATATCATGAGTTTACTATAAACTTTCAAAAATATATAAATAATAGCTTAAGCAGTGGAGGATCTAGAAGGTAGAAACTGAGAGACAGCCAGAACCTAGACTATGATAGGTATATCATGAGTTTACTATAAACTTTCAAAAATATATAAATAATAGGTTAAGCAGTGGAGGATCTAGAAGGTAAAAACTGAGAGACAGCCAGAACCCAGACTATGATGGGTATATCATGAGTTTACTATAAACTTTCAAAAATATATAAATAATAGCTTAAGCAGTGGAGGATCTAGAAGGTAAAAACTGAGAGACAGCCAGAACCCAGACTATGATGGGTATATCATGAGTTTACTATAAACTTTCAAAAATATATAAATAATAGCTTAAGCAGTGGAGGATCTAGAAGGTAAAAACTGAGAGACAGCCAGAACCCAGACTATGATGGGTATATCATGAGTTTACTATAAACTTTCAAAAATATATAAATAATAGCTTAAGCAGTGGAGGATCTAGAAGGTAAAAACTGAGAGACAGCCAGAACCCAGACTATGATAGGTATATCATGAGTTTACTATAAACTTTCAAAAATATATAAATAATAGGTTAAGCAGTGGAGGATCTAGAAGGTAAAAACTGAGAGACAGCCAGAACCCAGACTATGATGGGTATATCATGAGTTTACTATAAACTTTCAAAAATATATAAATAATAGCTTAAGCAGTGGAGGATCTAGAAGGTAGAAACTGAGAGACAGCCAGAACCTAGACTATGATAGGTATATCATGAGTTTACTATAAACTTTCAAAAATATATAAATAATAGCTTAAGCAGTGGAGGATCTAGAAGGTAAAAACTGAGAGACAGCCAGAACCCAGACTATGATGGGTATATCATGAGTTTACTATAAACTTTCAAAAATATATAAATAATAGCTTAAGCAGTGGAGGATCTAGAAGGTAGAAACTGAGAGACAGCCAAAACCTAGACTATGATAGGTATATCATGAGTTTACTATAAACTTTCAAAAATATATAAATAATAGCTTAAGCAGTGGAGGATCTAGAAGGTAAAAACTGAGAGACAGCCAGAACCCAGACTATGATGGGTATATCATGAGTTTACTATAAACTTTCAAAAATATATAAATAATAGCTTAAGCAGTGGAGGATCTAGAAGGTAAAAACTGAGAGACAGCCAGAACCCAGACTATGATAGGTATATCATGAGTTTACTATAAACTTTCAAAAATATATAAAAAATAGCTTAAGCAAAGGAGGATCTAGAAGGTAAAAACTGAGAGACAGCCAGAACCCAGACTATGATGGGTATATCATGAGTTTACTATAAACTTTCAAAAATATATAAAAAATAGCTTAAGCAAAGGAGGATCTAGAAGGTAAAAACTGAGAGACAGCTAGAACCCAGACTATGATGGGTATATCATGAGTTTACTATAAACTTTCAAAAATATATAAATAATAGCTTAAGCAGTGGAGGATCTAGAAGGTAAAAACTGAGAGACAGCCAGAACCCAGACTATGATGGGTATATCATGAGTTTACTATAAACTTTCAAAAATATATAAATAATAGCTTAAGCAGTGGAGGATCTAGAAGGTAAAAACTGAGAGACAGCCAGAACCCAGACTATGATGGGTATATCATGAGTTTACTATAAACTTTCAAAAATATATAAATAATAGCTTAAGCAGTGGAGGATCTAGAAGGTAAAAACTGAGAGACAGCCAGAACCCAGACTATGATGGGTATATCATGAGTTTACTATAAACTTTCAAAAATATATAAATAATAGCTTAAGCAGTGGAGGATCTAGAAGGTAAAAACTGAGAGACAGCCAGAACCCAGACTATGATAGGTATATCATGAGTTTACTATAAACTTTCAAAAATATATAAAAAATAGCTTAAGCAAAGGAGGATCTAGAAGGTAAAAACTGAGAGACAGCTAGAACCCAGACTATGATGGGTATATCATGAGTTTACTATAAACTTTCAAAAATATATAAATAATAGCTTAAGCAGTGGAGGATCTAGAAGGTAAAAACTGAGAGACAGCCAGAACCCAGACTATGATGGGTATATCATGAGTTTACTATAAACTTTCAAAAATATATAAATAATAGCTTAAGCAGTGGAGGATCTAGAAGGTAGAAACTGAGAGACAGCCAGAACCTAGACTATGATAGGTATATCATGAGTTTACTATAAACTTTCAAAAATATATAAATAATAGCTTAAGCAGAGGAGGATCTAGAAGGTAAAAACTGAGAGACAGCCAGAACCCAGACTATGATAGGTATATCATGAGTTTACTATAAACTTTCAAAAATATATAAATAATAGGTTAAGCAGTGGAGGATCTAGAAGGTAGAAACTGAGAGACAGCCAGAACCCAGACTATGATAGGTATATCATGAGTTTACTATAAACTTTCAAAAATATATAAATAATAGCTTAAGCAGAGGAGGATCTAGAAGGTAAAAACTGAGAGACAGCCAGAACCCAGACTATGATAGGTATATCATGAGTTTACTATAAACTTTCAAAAATATATAAATAATAGGTTAAGCAGTGGAGGATCTAGAAGGTAGAAACTGAGAGACAGCCAGAACCCAGACTATGATAGGTATATCATGAGTTTACTATAAACTTTCAAAAATATATAAATAATAGCTTAAGCAGTGGAGGATCTAGAAGGTAAAAACTGAGAGACAGCCAGAACCCAGACTATGATGGGTATATCATGAGTTTACTATAAACTTTCAAAAATATATAAATAATAGCTTAAGCAAAGGAGGATCTAGAAGGTAGAAACTGAGAGACAGCTAGAACCCAGACTATGATGGGTATATCATGAGTTTACTATAAACTTTCAAAAATATATAAATAATAGCTTAAGCAAAGGAGGATCTAGAAGGTAAAAACTGAGAGACAGCCAGAACCCAGACTATGATGGGTATATCATGAGTTTACTATAAACTTTCAAAAATATATAAATAATAGCTTAAGCAAAGGAGGATCTAGAAGGTAGAAACTGAGAGACAGCTAGAACCCAGACTATGATGGGTATATCATGAGTTTACTATAAACTTTCAAAAATATATAAATAATAGCTTAAGCAGTGGAGGATCTAGAAGGTAAAAACTGAGAGACAGCCAGAACCCAGACTATGATGGGTATATCATGAGTTTACTATAAACTTTCAAAAATATATAAATAATAGCTTAAGCAGTGGAGGATCTAGAAGGTAGAAACTGAGAGACAGCCAGAACCTAGACTATGATAGGTATATCATGAGTTTACTATAAACTTTCAAAAATATATAAATAATAGCTTAAGCAGTGGAGGATCTAGAAGGTAAAAACTGAGAGACAGCCAGAACCCAGACTATGATGGGTATATCATGAGTTTACTATAAACTTTCAAAAATATATAAATAATAGCTTAAGCAGTGGAGGATCTAGAAGGTAAAAACTGAGAGACAGCCAGAACCCAGACTATGATAGGTATATCATGAGTTTACTATAAACTTTCAAAAATATATAAAAAATAGCTTAAGCAAAGGAGGATCTAGAAGGTAAAAACTGAGAGACAGCTAGAACCCAGACTATGATGGGTATATCATGAGTTTACTATAAACTTTCAAAAATATATAAATAATAGCTTAAGCAGTGGAGGATCTAGAAGGTAAAAACTGAGAGACAGCCAGAACCCAGACTATGATGGGTATATCATGAGTTTACTATAAACTTTCAAAAATATATAAATAATAGCTTAAGCAGTGGAGGATCTAGAAGGTAGAAACTGAGAGACAGCCAGAACCTAGACTATGATAGGTATATCATGAGTTTACTATAAACTTTCAAAAATATATAAATAATAGCTTAAGCAGAGGAGGATCTAGAAGGTAAAAACTGAGAGACAGCCAGAACCCAGACTATGATAGGTATATCATGAGTTTACTATAAACTTTCAAAAATATATAAATAATAGGTTAAGCAGTGGAGGATCTAGAAGGTAGAAACTGAGAGACAGCCAGAACCCAGACTATGATAGGTATATCATGAGTTTACTATAAACTTTCAAAAATATATAAATAATAGCTTAAGCAGAGGAGGATCTAGAAGGTAAAAACTGAGAGACAGCCAGAACCCAGACTATGATAGGTATATCATGAGTTTACTATAAACTTTCAAAAATATATAAATAATAGGTTAAGCAGTGGAGGATCTAGAAGGTAGAAACTGAGAGACAGCCAGAACCCAGACTATGATAGGTATATCATGAGTTTACTATAAACTTTCAAAAATATATAAATAATAGCTTAAGCAGTGGAGGATCTAGAAGGTAAAAACTGAGAGACAGCCAGAACCCAGACTATGATGGGTATATCATGAGTTTACTATAAACTTTCAAAAATATATAAATAATAGCTTAAGCAAAGGAGGATCTAGAAGGTAGAAACTGAGAGACAGCTAGAACCCAGACTATGATGGGTATATCATGAGTTTACTATAAACTTTCAAAAATATATAAATAATAGCTTAAGCAAAGGAGGATCTAGAAGGTAAAAACTGAGAGACAGCCAGAACCCAGACTATGATGGGTATATCATGAGTTTACTATAAACTTTCAAAAATATATAAATAATAGCTTAAGCAAAGGAGGATCTAGAAGGTAGAAACTGAGAGACAGCTAGAACCCAGACTATGATGGGTATATCATGAGTTTACTATAAACTTTCAAAAATATATAAATAATAGCTTAAGCAGTGGAGGATCTAGAAGGTAAAAACTGAGAGACAGCCAGAACCCAGATTATGATGGGTATATCATGAGTTTACTATAAACTTTCAAAAATATATAAATAATAGCTTAAGCAGTGGAGGATCTAGAAGGTAGAAACTGAGAGACAGCCAGAACCCAGACTATGATGGGTATATCATGAGTTTACTATAAACTTTCAAAAATATATAAATAATAGCTTAAGCAAAGGAGGATCTAGAAGGTAGAAACTGAGAGACAGCTAGAACCCAGACTATGATGGGTATATCATGAGTTTACTATAAACTTTCAAAAATATATAAATAATAGGTTAAGCAGTGGAGGATCTAGAAGGTAAAAACTGAGAGACAGCCAGAACCCAGACTATGATGGGTATATCATGAGTTTACTATAAACTTTCAAAAATATATAAATAATAGCTTAAGCAAAGGAGGATCTAGAAGGTAGAAACTGAGAGACAGCTAGAACCCAGACTATGATGGGTATATCATGAGTTTACTATAAACTTTCAAAAATATATAAATAATAGCTTAAGCAGTGGAGGATCTGGAAGGTAAAAACTGAGAGGCAGCCAGAACCCAGACTATGATGGGTATATCATGAGTTTACTATAAACTTTCAAAAATATATAAATAATAGCTTAAGCAGTGGAGGATCTAGAAGGTAGAAACTGAGAGACAGCCAGAACCTAGACTATGATAGGTATATCATGAGTTTACTATAAACTTTCAAAAATATATAAATAATAGCTTAAGCAGTGGAGGATCTAGAAGGTAGAAACTGAGAGACAGCCAGAACCTAGACTATGATAGGTATATCATGAGTTTACTATAAACTTTCAAAAATATATAAATAATAGCTTAAGCAGTGGAGGATCTAGAAGGTAGAAACTGAGAGACAGCTAGAACCCAGACTATGATGGGTATATCATGAGTTTACTATAAACTTTCAAAAATATATAAATAATAGCTTAAGCAAAGGAGGATCTAGAAGGTAGAAACTGAGAGACAGCTAGAACCCAGACTATGATGGGTATATCATGAGTTTACTATAAACTTTCAAAAATATATAAATAATAGCTTAAGCAAAGGAGGATCTAGAAGGTAGAAACTGAGAGACAGCTAGAACCCAGACTATGATGGGTATATCATGAGTTTACTATAAACTTTCAAAAATATATAAATAATAGCTTAAGCAGTGGAGGATCTAGAAGGTAGAAACTGAGAGACAGCTAGAACCTAGACTATGATAGGTATATCATGAGTTTACTATAAACTTTCAAAAATATATAAATAATAGCTTAAGCAGTGGAGGATCTAGAAGGTAGAAACTGAGAGACAGCTAGATCCCAGACTATGATGGGTATATCATGAGTTTACTATAAACTTTCAAAAATATATAAATAATAGCTTAAGCAGTGGAGGATCTAGAAGGTAGAAACTGAGAGACAGCTAGAACCCAGACTATGATGGGTATATCATGAGTTTACTATAAACTTTCAAAAATATATAAATAATAGCTTAAGCAGTGGAGGATCTAGAAGGTAGAAACTGAGAGACAGCCAGAACCTAGACTATGATAGGTATATCATGAGTTTACTATAAACTTTCAAAAATATATAAATAATAGCTTAAGCAGTGGAGGATCTAGAAGGTAGAAACTGAGAGACAGCTAGAACCCAGACTATGATGGGTATATCATGAGTTTACTATAAACTTTCAAAAATATATAAATAATAGCTTAAGCAAAGGAGGATCTAGAAGGTAGAAACTGAGAGACAGCTAGAACCCAGACTATGATGGGTATATCATGAGTTTACTATAAACTTTCAAAAATATATAAATAATAGCTTAAGCAAAGGAGGATCTAGAAGGTAGAAACTGAGAGACAGCTAGAACCCAGACTATGATGGGTATATCATGAGTTTACTATAAACTTTCAAAAATATATAAATAATAGCTTAAGCAAAGGAGGATCTAGAAGGTAGAAACTGAGAGACAGCCAGAACCCAGACTATGATGGGTATATCATGAGTTTACTATAAACTTTCAAAAATATATAAATAATAGCTTAAGCAAAGGAGGATCTAGAAGGTAGAAACTGAGAGACAGCTAGAACCCAGACTATGATGGGTATATCATGAGTTTACTATAAACTTTCAAAAATATATAAATAATAGCTTAAGCAGTGAAGGATCTAGAAGGTAGAAACTGAGAGACAGCCAGAATCCAGACTATGATAGGTATATCATGAGTTTACTATAAACTTTCAAAAATATATAAATAATAGCTTAAGCAGTGGAGGATCTAGAAAGTAAAAACTGAGAGACAGCCAGAACCCAGACTATGATAGGTATATCATGAGTTTACCATAAACTTTCAGAAATATATAAATAATAGCTTAAATTATTTTTGTCACTCGGAAAACTGGGGGACTAGGCCCCCCAGCTAGATCCGCCACTGATACTGTGTTCATTTTCAGCTGTAATAGCTGAATATGTATCAGGAGTGAGTGTTTCTTAAACTTTAAAGGAATAATTAATAAATATTAAGAAGAATGCTGACCCCAATGCATATATACGCTATTGCATTTTGATTTCATTTTGGGTTTAGTGTCCCTTTCAGCAGCGAGGCTATATGAGACGTAGACCTTCAGCTTAACGTGGGATCCTAGCTACATGAGCTCTCACCGGGAATCGAACTGGGATCTTTCACCCCAAAGGCGCGTACGGTAACAGATTAGCCACAAGGAAGCTCTGCTATTACATTTTGATATGTTGTTCCTATTTTGCATGAACTGTATGCCATATCTCAATCGCATGTGAGAGATTTTGAAGGTAAAATTTAAATCAGTTGTTTACGTGACTGTAATCCTATGTTTTATAATTTTTCCTAAATATTTTTCACGGGAAAAAGTAACACACATACTGTATATAATTAAATATTGCGATCCCAGTTTGTTTAAAATTACTTAAATATTCACCAAAACTTCCCACGATAATTATTTGAATAAATTAAACTCTTGTTATTCCTTTTAAACTTTGTATTTCCTTAATACTTATCATTCATTTCACAGAAATTAAAAAGACACTTCAATCAACAATGGCTTCCTCACAAATCTTTACAGCATAAATAAAACAAGTTTAAACAAGTCTGGCCATAAGCTTTGTTATCATAAGGTACGGACTATTGTCCTTGTTACCCTATAACTAAATATACATAAACATTATCGTTGCAAAATAAATTTAAAATCTTCCTTATGTCAATATTCTAATAAAATTATAAATTTTGGTAGCAGACGGGTTATGTCGGAAATTGTCTTAGAGGGACAATTAACGTGCCAATCGATTCAGTAGGGTTTAAGGAGTGTTTTAAAGTTGGTCTCATATCACTTGCTGATGCGTAGTTGCCGACATATTTAAGATTAAAGTGTAAGGACAGGTTATGTCGGAAATTGCCTGGGAGGGACAATTAAGGTGTCAATCAATTCAGTAGGACCTAAAGAGTATTATTGGTCTCATCACTTGCTGAGAAAAGTTGAGATTGGAAAAAGTATAGTAACTCAGAAAAAGTCACTAGTGCTGTATGGTTTAAAACCTATAATGTAATCCGGTAGAGCATGAAAAGTAGTACCGTGGTTATGATAAGGCTACCATATTTTCACAGCACGAAATCGGGACATTTTTAAAAATCACATTGGTGAGCCCAGCACCGAAATTTTGTATATATTTTTATTTACCTTCTCTCAATGCATTAGTAAACAAGTAAACTGGATAAACCCTGGAAAATCCTGGATGGCCAGCAGCTGAGATCGAACCTGCTACCCCTCGAATACTATTACGTCAAGGCTTGAGCCACTACGTCCGTTCGGAAAGAAGGTTCAAAGCAACATGAAAAACATTTTTAATTTTCAACTATAAGATCACTACAGAAGAGAGTGAATAAGCATAACCGTCTCCGGGAAACAGAGAAAAAAAACAGTGCGGAATTTTTGGCGAATTTCCAAAGAATTTAATAAAAGAAACAAAGAGAAAATCATTGAAATTTTTAATAGAACTGCAAATTACGTTCGGCTTTTTTTCTCTGTGTTTGAAGTAACTAATTTAAAATAAAACTAGGAAGTAATTTGAAATAGCAATTAATAATGGAAGATTTACTTACATAATGATGAAGTCAATTCAATAATCCTTTCTGAGAAGTTCGCACCATCAAGATGGGTACACACAAAACCAGAATACACAATCAGTTTACAGATATTTCTGCGCGCCATGGATTCTCTTTAATAGGTCTTTCTTCGTACATAACATTTTATAAAAGTCCACACAAGTGTAATCGAAGTTTATTCTTGTGATTAAGACAGATCTTAAAGTTTCGACTGAGAGATTAGACTTCTCACTTGTCCAAATGTTATTCATGATGGAGAACACTCGTTCTGTCGGCGCGTTGGTTCCTGGCAAACAGGAGAAACTCGACGAGCTTCATGAAATTTGAATAGGGTATTTCGTTACTTTTAAAGTGAGAGAAAATTTCCACCCAGCGCCCATCTGATGATGTGTTCCCTGACTTCCACTCGTCTAACTTCTCAAGTGTGACAATTTTTTTATGTACACAAATTCATCATACAATGCACATTCATCAATCTTGTGTGAATGCAGAAGAGTTTGAAGGAAGTTCACAGTCTTTTCTATTTCTTCCCACGTAAGAACAGATCTGAGGGTTACCCACTTGAAATTTTCCAAATTTTCTAAATGTTCAGTCCACTTGTTCAAATAATCTACTGCAGTTTGATAAAATACATGGACATATTGGCGAAATTTATGAACTTCGGAATGAAGTCCCTCCTTCTCTAACTTATCAGGTATTCTTCTTACTGACGAGGAGAGAAAACAATCTTCAGACTAAGAAAGGAGGTTTACTTTCAAGTTTTGTATTACTTCAATGACTTCAAAAACAGTGACACACTGCCCTTCCACTCTTTCAATTGCAGCCTGAAAAGTAGATGCCTGGTTGTGAACAAAAAATAGCCATGCCTCGGACAAAGAGTTTTCGAAAAATAACTTCAAGATAAATGGACATTTATCTTGAGACTGAAAATACGACTTCAATGGCTCAAACATTTTCAGTAGTCGCTCCACAGCAGGAAGAAGTACGAGCCATCTTGTTTTGCTGTATCCTAGGATATTTTGGTACTCCTGTTCGACAAATTGGCAGAATTCCTTTAAGTTTTCTACACGCACAGTGTATAAATAGAAATAAGAATATATTTTGGAAACAATGCACTCAATATCAACTGGAAGCATGTCAGCAGCAGTTCGAATAGTTATGAATAATATGAGCTGAACATCCCACCCCGAGTATATTATGGCCCAAGTTCTCTTGCAGTTTCTTGTACACGTTGTTAACTCCTTTCCTATAGAGGCCTCCAAAATTACAATTGGTGTTATCAGCACACAGAGCAACAGTTTTCTCACCGGCGTGGACATTTTTCAAACACTTCATTAAATATGTACTCACAATTTCAGCTGTTTCCCCAGGTAATGATTTCACTTCTAATAGTTTTACCTGTATACCTTTTTCACTGTCAAAATATCTTAGTAGCACCGGGAAGATTTTAATGTTTTTGTGGTTTGATGCATCGGTCATGACCGAAATGAAGTTTGACTTTCGTATGTCTGATTCAAGTTCGGATGTAGCATATGGTGTTAACACGTTCAACACAATTGCCTCGGTTTTAGTGCGAGCACAACTAAATTTTGGCTCAAACATACACTGGATTACTTTGGAAATGCAGTCCATAGATTTGAAACTGTGGTTATGTTGTACAGTGTGATACGCGAACGTCCCTTCTGTGGCAGCTAATTTGAGCTCATTTTCACCGAAACTTTCACTTCTAAAAAACGCTGTTATGGAGGAGCTGGACGCTTTAGAACTCACAACACTTTTGTGTTTCATACTATTCACATGATGTTTAATGTCTGACCGTCCTCCGTGACTAATATTAAATGTAGAGCAACATGTGTTACAGCGTACGTCAGAATCAGAAATGGTTCTCTTCAGAAATGAATATTCTTTCTGAAGTATATCGTTAAAAACACTTACGTTTTAGTGCCATCACTGACACGTCAAATAATTCGGCACTTATAAGATCCAGATAATATTGTCAACAAGCCCATCACAGTGCTGGAGATGAAGAAACACAGCGAACGAAAAGTAGCGCGTTCACAGCACAAAGCTCCCAATGAAACTAAGCAATAAATTTCAATGGTGGTTCGTAGTTATTCTATTGATATTTTTCTCATTCCCATTGTTTGTTTTTGACATCTGATCCGACAACAATCAACAACACAGCAGCTTATCAACAAAGGAGACTTCACAACGGCACAGTTTCGTGATTGTTTAAATGCAAACAATATGTTTGACTTTGAAAAGCGGTTGTGTTATTGTTGTACGATTTCTTTGTTCTGGTAAGCTATAAAAGAAGAAGTTTTTAAAAAGAAAGCCTTTGAAGGATTATTTTCTAATTATTTACAATTTTTCAATACGAAGGGCACTTAACGTGTCTCAGTGAATGTTTAAAAATCGGGACATTCTTGCGTCCCGACTGCAGTCTCAAAAAAGTCGGGACAAGAGTTGAAAAGAAAGGACTGTCCCGGCTAAATCGGGACGTCTGGTAGCCTTAGGTTATGAGATCGATAAGTCACGTACTGACAGAGATATTCGGTATGTTGTTAAAGCTGAGACGTAAGGTTTGTAAAAGGTGGCAACGCTGCACAGCGGGTTAAAATCCTAACAACCTGGTTAAAATATGAAAACAGCGTGCAATTTGCATGGGTTTATGTACTCGTGGGTGTTTGAAGTCTCTGATAACGATGATGACGTCAAGAGTAAACAACCGACGCTGTGCAACACTGTTGATGGCAACACTGTTTAGCTGACCCTTCTAGACTTAGAGTCAACTTAAACAGTTCTTGTCAATATTTAATTTAAGGTGTACAAAACGTTAGTACCTCACTCTCTGTATGCGACAACGGTGTTTGCACATGTTTCTCAATATTTCTCAAAAAGTTTCCAACACTGATCTGCGTTTACTATCTCTTTTGTCTTTATTTTCATTGTTGCTTCCAATGATGATATCCAACTTAGGTCATTCAATTTACAAAATCATAACTTTCTCTTGGTTTGGCAACACTGTTCATCCGGTGATGTTCTTCAATACACGGGCAGATGTCGTTTCTCTAGTTGCCTCGTGCAAAGTTTCGTTTCTCTGTCTCTTTTAGTTTATCCGTTATCACGGTTGGAAATTCTAAATTATATTATACGGAAACGTCGTTTTATGACTGTTGTCAAGTCGGCACGGGCCAACGTTCTCGTAAAGAGCTGCTATTTTACCAATGCGTGTTTACGGTCACATAGAATACACTTGGGGGGTGCGCGTATCGCAACACGAAATTACCCAAATTAAGGGACACCCTAATATATATATATATATATATATATATATATATATATATATATATATATATATATATATATATATATATGTTTGTGTGTGTGTGTGTGTTAACTCGAACTGGTAACACTACTACGATTAAAGTGTCGTGTAGGCAGGAGACAAATGACGAACGTAGTGTGTTCCGTGGATGTCTACAAGTCAGTTCAATGCTGCTGCGGTCCCATATTAAGGTGTGTGTGGCGAGTAAACATTGTTAAAGTGATTGTTGTGTGAAATACCGCCCTAACGCAATATTGACGCGTGCAGAACAGCGTGTGTTAATCAAATTCCAGGTGGTACAAGGGTGAAATGCTAGGGCGATTCACTGAGGATTAGTAGAGGCCAGTGGTGAAGCTGCCCTATCATATCGGACAGTGGCGAGATGGGTTGCAGCATTTCAGGCGGGATGACAGTCAACACAAAATGCACGGTGGAGGGCATATGCGAACGGCTATGGACGAAATTCATCTTGCAAGGTTAAGGACACTGACGGTGATCGGCACTGGACTTGTAGTGAATTGGCGCAGGAGCTAAACATTTCTTCCGGATCAGTGTTCCGCATGCTAACACAAGATCTTGCATGCTGAAAATTGCAGCCAGATGGGTACTCCATGCTCTGACCGAAACGTGGCATACGTGGGAATGTCCGCGCCTACACCTTCAACGTTACAATGAGGAAGGTGATGACTTCTTGCACCGCATTACTACAAGTGACGAAACGTGGGAAAGATCCTACTAAATTGAAACGTCAGTCGAGTGAATGGCGCTACCCAGAATCTCCACGACCGGAAAAGCTTAGACAAGAGCCAGCAAACGTGAAGGTGATGATGATAATGTCATACGACCACGAAGGCATTATCCTGTTACATCAAGTTCCACCGGCGTTACCGTCAATGTTGCATACTATGCTTCATACCTCAGTCACCATTTGCAACCAGCACTGCGGCGCAAACGTCCATATCTCCTGGAGTCTGGACCAATTCTCCTACAGGACAATGCCAGATGCCATACAGCCAATCCAGTACAGACTCTGTTACGACGATGTGGTTTGGAGGTACTGGAGCACCCGCCAAACTCCCCGGATATGAGCCCCTGCGATTTTGATCTTTTCCCAAAAATGAAAGAACCTCTCAGGGGCAAACGTTTCAGAGACATTCCCAGCATTGTTCGTGCTTTACAGCACACTGTCAACACCCTCTCACAACGTGGGGCTTTGACAGGTATTCAACGGTTACCAGACATCTGGCGAAGGGTTCAACAGGCTGGCGGAGACTACATCGAAGGACTGTAAGTTTCTTGATATGAGTGATTCACTACATTCCATTTCACAACTATGTTGCCACTTCGAGTTTATACATACGGAATGTCCCTCATACATACGGAACAGGTTTAAAAAATTAGAATGACACCACTCACGTCAACTACAGGACAATGTGTTGTCATTCGTTGCTTACAATGAGACAATTTGAGACGTATGAAACTTGTTATGAACATGCCGAAGGGAAAACGCAAATACGATTGTATTGATAAGTTGATTTTTGCATGACCCTGTAATAAGCAGAAGATTAAATGAAATTTCAAAGTTCTATTTGTTAAATAAATCAAATTAAATACAGGTTTGTTAAAAACAATGTAATAAAGCATTTATTCATGATTATTGTTCTACAAACCTTATATAATCTGTTCTCAAAATAAATACATTTTTAATTCATGACACAATTCAAGATTATTTACAAAATACCATAATTTATTTATATATAATTCACATTTCAAAAATTAGTGTACATTATGTCAAAAAATATAGCTTTTTTGAATTATTATAATTAGTGCTGTATTAAAAGTTTCACAGCTAATGAATAAATTCTTACATTAGTTTTCTTATTTCTATTAACAATTTTGCTAAAGTATTATGCTTAAGAGAAGTAAAATATTGTACCTTTCTCAACTATAACTAACTATATTATGCATCTCTACACTTTTTGTACAGTAAAACTTGTTTGTATAAACCATATAGATTGTCCAACTTAAACTCAGTGGCTACAAAATGACGAACGCATAAGTAGAGGCTTTCTACTCCAAGTGTGCCCTCGGAAAATACGCGAAACATATTTCGGCCCCACCCCCGCCGCTCTCTTACTGAGGAAATTTTCCCTTTGTTTTTTTGAAAAAAAAACAATGATTTCGACTGTGTTGCCAATTTGTCACTCAGTTGTTTGGTATTGGCGAGTGAAGTTCGTAGGCTACTTAGAATAGCTAACAAGACAGTGCATAGTGAAGTCCGTGAAATAATTCACTCTGGGAACCCTGTCCTCATCCAACTATTGAAAATTTCGGCCACAGCAACTTGTCCCTTCTCTTTCGAGAAAGGTACGGGAAAATGCACATCGACAACAGCTCCAGCAGGGGCACACTTGAAATAGGAAAGCTCTAGAATATTACACTAGAAAGTATTTTTTTAAAAATCAATCAACAGGGGTTTACTATGGTTTTGTTCTGTAGCTCTGGCCTTCGGAATGTGAGATTTAAAAAAAATTCAGTCTTGTTGACTAAATTACTTGATCAAACTGATTAACTGTCCAATTTCATCAGTTAATTAGCTAGTGTAAAGTATTTGCAATTAATTCATGGAATTGATTAATTTACAATTGTTGAAAAGTAGGAACAAAACCAGTTCATAATATGTGTTAAATGTCAAATTAAAACTAATACAGGGCCGTGCCGTGGGGGGGGGCGAGCAGGGCGACGGCTCCGGGCGCCGAAGTAAGGGGGGCGAAAAATTCGGGAGAAAAAAGGAAACAAGATAGGAAAAATTGCTTGGAATATATGTATGAGGGCGCCGTCGTATACTCTCGCCCCGGGCGCTGATTTTCCACGGCACGGCCCTGAACTAATACATTCTTTATCTTCCGGAATTATTCTTACACTGACCTAGAGGCGGAAGCGATTGTTCAACAGTTTCTTTGGAACAACAATATAGTCATTACTGCCAGTTGCTAATTTGATAATTTGTTGTAAGACAATGCATCAATAGAAAAATGTGTGTTGTTCATATATTTATTAGAGCACAGATTACGAAATAAAATTACACTTGTATTATCTGCTGAAAATGGAAAAAGTAAAAAGAAAAATTATAATTATGAGCTGGTTTTGCTCTGACTTATAAACATCATATTAAAAAGTACAGAAATTTATAGCAATCTGGGTCTTCAGTACAAGAACTGAGTAAAAAAAAAAAAAAAAAAAAAAAAGAAAGTCCTACTCAGCAATGATTTGTACTCTGGCAGTCTGTGGGTATTATTTCTTAATTCTGCCAATGGAGGTATGGATACATATAACAGTTTTAGAGATGGTGTATAATTTCTCATAACAGTAATAAAAAAGGTCCTACCGACTAATTAAAATTTTTAAAAGATTAATCGAGTTCATTTATTCGATTACTGAAATTTTAATCGATTTTACATTATTTATAAGATGCAGTAAAATTATTATTATTATTATTATTATTATTATTATTATTATTATTATTATTATTATTATTATTATTATTATTATTATTATTTACTGTTTACAGATAATAATAGCATTTTTTCCTCTAGTAATTCCGTACACAATGAAGAATGTTCACATTTCTTGTTGATTTATATCAGAACTTAATTTGCAACTAAAGCAGAATTCAAACCACTACTCGAACTTTTACCAGACGTTTTACTGTACTTATAAGTAAGAAGATTGTTATTGATCATAAAGCACACTATTCGTTATGGAAGAGCATCTTCTACTAATACAAATAACAAATTAAAACTGGTATGTTCTACATGACAAAAGCACCAATGTAAACAAGATAATATTGCATGTGTCTGAGTCGCACACATGTACACCACATCTAAAGATAAAAATATTCGTAGTTTCTTACTAACGAAATTTTTATAACATTATAGCAATAAGTTTTTAATCTAATTGATCCATAACATATCGAATGAGACCATTCAAAACAATAAATGCATCCTATTTTTATTTTTATTTTTTGCATATATTACACAAAATGTATTAAGTTTTATCAATTACTATGGAAAAGTATTTATCGTAGCATTTGTATGTGTTATAATATCATGGATAAAAATAATATCTCAATTAAGAATAGACATATAACAACTACTATTAAAATAATACGTGAGATATTAAATCGTGCCTCTTGTTTGTGATCGACTAGTTAGCTGTAAAGATGGCACCATTATAATTGACTTATTTGACTCTATATCCTAAATCTTCATTTGGACGCTTCACTCATTTTAAGATGATCCATTTCAGTCGGCTCTCCATCGTCTTCTAACTTTGCCACTCTGCGTTCTATAAAAATAAACAAAAAATTAGCAACATTCTGATAAATAACGAGCAACATTCAGTACACATACACCTTTTCTTTCCTTCGGGAAAAGATGTTATAATACACTGGTAGAAACGCATTTACGAAATCAGTAGGAAGTTGGTACTCAAGAAGAGATAAAGATAGTTGGAAGTGGCCCTAACATGGTGACCTTGGGACATCTCGAACAAGTGATACAGGAGATTTAATAACACAGCACACCGTTTAATAATACATTTAATCAATCCGAGAGGCTACATAAACAATATTCGGGGAGGAAGCCATTCATAAAGAGGGTAAATATCTAAGTCGAGTATGGTGGCCAACGATCGCTGGTAGATCTTGGCGTAGATGACCGATAGTCGTTCCTGGCAATCATGATTTGCAGAAGTGTCTCGAGACTAGGGTGGGGTGGGGGGAGGAACTTTTTCAGGGCATATCTCCGATCATGTTTAACGTGGGTTACCACTATTTTCGCAGTGCTATTTTCCCTCTGTGGATGGAAAGTCCCATCTGGTGAAATTCTTCTGAAATCATCATTAGTTCCTGTGCCCTGGCTGGCGGTCAGTCACTACCACACTATATCACTTAGGTTGGAAGGCCTAGCATGAGAGTGTAGAAGACATAAATCGACTAGAGCATTCTGTGTTGTCCTGGCAATATTGTAACATGAGTAATCCTGCTGGAAGATGAAGTCACGTAAAGCGTCCAGATAAGATCAGAAGACAGAATTCACGACATCACGAATGTATCACGCATCAATCATGATTCACTAAATGAAGACAAGGAAACGTGTAGCTTATTACTCTTCATGCTGGAATATTAGCTGCAGGTTCTATATGGCGAATGCGAACATGCGTTAGACTTTCTCGCCTATCTCCATGTCCATGAAAACGCACATAGCCGTCACCTTGTCAAAGATAAGAAGTGTTCGTGCGCTATGTTTGAGACCACCGTGGTTCTGATTGCAATAGCGATCATGTTCCTTTAGTTAGGGCTAGTAGAACAACCTTTTGTCCAGGCGCTTACTGGTGAGTCACGTGGATATTAAGAGAACGCCTGTTGTGGGGACTCTCTGATTCCCATTCTGCACACTATCAATGAACCACTGACATGTCACTTCTCATGCGAGCGACATTCTGATTAATAATACATTGTAGCATGTATTTAATAATGAATGACCATTGGATCTCTCACAGCTCTATCATAGGTCACGCTCAAGTAATTTAATTGCACAACAAGCATTCGCTAGCATCATTCTGATATTGCTGACATTATGATCCATACCTAATGGATTCCTACGCATAACTACATTCGTTGTGCTGCCTGATTACTCTTCAACTACTAGTAGCACACATTCTACAGTGGTCGGAGTACTGGTATCTTCTAAGATAAGCATGTTCTCTACAGATTAATTATGTGGTGCGCATTTCGTTAAAATTCGATTATGTATGAGTGATGTTCTTGAATGCGTTTCTACCAGTGTAAACTCAAATGAGCATATTAACATTAACTAGCTAACTCTATGGTCTATGGAACCCGGAGGTTCAATGCCGCGTTTACAAAAGCTCTCCACTTACTTTTATCCTTAGCCAACTGGATCCAGTTTCTATTTTGTATTCATATTTCTGCGAGATTTATCTTAATATTGTCCTCCCATCTGCGCCTAAGTGTTCCTAATGGTCGTTTTTCGATTGGTCTTCAGTTAAGACTTTGAAAGCGTTTCTACTTTATTCCATTCTAGCTATATGACCTGCTCACCTAAGCCTCCTAGACTTGATTACCCTAACAATGTTTGGCAAACCGTATAAATTATGTAGTTCCTCGTTATGAAGTTTCCGCTATTCCCCATTCCCGTTCCTCTTGGGTCCGCATATTCGTCTCAGGATCTTGTTCTCAAATACTTTCAGTCTATGTTCTTCCCTCAGACTAAGCGACTATATTTCACAACCATACAGAACAACAGGCATGATAAACGTTTTATATATTTTAAGCTTCAAATTCCTCGACAGAATTCGCGACGACAAGATATTTTGAACTGAATAATCACATGAATTCCCTGCTTTTAGTCGACATTTAATTTCTTCGTGAATATGATTTTCATCTGCTAATATTGATCCTAGATATTTGAAAGTATCCAATTTATCAAAAGTATTATTTAATATTTTAACGCATCCATAATTTGCCGTATTACGGTCCTGACGCACTTCCATGTATTTAGTTTTCTCTGCATTTACTTTTAAGCCCATGTCCCTGTAAGCGTTTAATAAGACCTCTGCATTTCTTTCTATTGTTCTCCTATCATCCCCTATAAAATTTACATCACCAGCATACGCCACAACCTGATGAACACCGTTCAACTCTAGGCCCGGGTTGCTATCTTTGATTTTTCTTATAGCGTATTCCAGGATAAAGTTGAATAATAATGGTGACAACGCATCTCCTTGTTTCAGGCCATTCTCGACGTGAAAGCTCGTGGACAAAAATTTTCTTACCCGGACTTTACTTTGGGATTCATTTAAACTTATCTTAATTAATCTACTTAACTTTTTCGGTATTCCAAATTCTGTAAGAATGTTGTACAATTTTTCTCACCTAACCGAGTCGTACGCCTTTCTAAAATCAATAAATAGTTGATGTACCAGGGTATTGTATTTCCACTTCTTTTCGAGTATTTGTCGAATGCTAAATATTTGGTCGATAGTTGATCGATTTCGTCTAAATCCTCACTGATAATCTCCAATAATTTCATCTGCGTATTTGGTCAATCTTGCTAATAGAATGTTTGAAAGGATTTTATAGGATGTTGACAAAGGAGAAATATCTCGATAATTATTACGATCAGTTTTGTCGCCTTTCTTGTGAATTGGAACAATGATAGATTCTTTCTACTCTTGTGGCAATTCTTCCTTGTTCCAGATAAGGAAAATAGTTTGTGTATCTCGTTCCACAATTTTTCGCCTCCAGCTAAAATTAACTCAGCCGGAATTTCGTCTACAAACGGAGATTTGTGTTTCTTTAACTTCTTTATATGATTTCTACTTCTATTCGGTTAGGATCTGGAATATACGGTTTCTGTGGTGTTTATCTCTCTTTCTCCACGCACATTAGTTTTTGGCTGCGTGTTAGGCAAATCGTCAAAGAAATCTTTCCATCTATTTAAGATGCTATCTGTATCAGTGAGAACTGTTCCATCAACTTTCTTTAATATATAAGCACGAGGTTTATAGCCTTTCTTAAATTCCTTGACCCCTTATACATGTCCCGAATTTTTTTATTTTTACTATTATCTTCAAGTTCCTTAATTTTAGCTTTCAAAAAATCGCGTTTCTTTGTGCTAAAAGTTTTGGAAGTTTCCCTCTGATATCTACAAAATTTTGTGTAGTTATTTCATTCGGACTTTGTAGCCAACGTAATTTTGCCTGTTCTCTCTTCTCTGCTAGTTTAATACATTCCTGGTCGAACCATGGTTTGTTCCTACGTATTTCCGTGTGTCCCAATTTTTCTTTAGTATCTAATTTTAAGTGTCAGCGTTCTCGCCTAGCAATGAGGCTATCCATTATTCGAATTCTGTACTGGCTAACCCAGCTGAGTTTTTCCAGAATTTTCCTTATCCGTACATGCACAATGCGACGGGACAGTACCTTTAATATGTAGGCCTTGGCAAACCACCTTTTAAAAATTTTCCATCTTTCAATTTTTACTAATTCAAATATGAAATGAACTTTCAATTATATCTGGAATATACTTAAACTAAATAACCCTAAATATTACAACTCTAGGTATATTCCTAACGCAAGAAAACACAACTTTCAGGGCGGGCTTTACGACTTTATTTGATAAGTTTATAAAGAAAGTCGCAACGAAAATACTTACGTCCTAGATTTTCTGCCTCCTCAATAGTATCAGGAAGATTCTGATGTAACGTTTCAGGAAATAGTAGGGACAGAAATGCAGCTAAAAGTGATACTGAGCCAAACAGTATCATAGGAAGAGATTCCATGTATATTGACTGAAATAAATTAAATTAAATTATTTACAAACCTCATGATAGAGTAATTTCTAAGGATGTAAACCTAATTAATAGGGCTCTATCCACTCTCTTTATATAAAAACATATGCCAAAAACAAATAATTTTTGTCTCATTTTAAATCAGGGTTATTTTAAACCTTGCATGCAAATATCTGGTGTTATTCTTCTTAAAATTTACTCAACTGTAATATCATGTATTAGAATTCCAAATTCTTATATCTTTTTACAATTATAAGATATATTAATTTTGTATGGATATAGTGTATGATATTTCCTGTGTAATTCATTGAACCACTTCCGAAAGGGCCCATAATTTACAAACCAGGGCGTTTCAAAACGTCCGCATTTTAAGCAGTTTTTAACTCTGAAAGGTCTTTTTTGACCCTTGTTTATGAGAACTTTGTTTATTAGAATGAAAAAGACCTACGTTAATAAGGACATAAATTTAAAATTTGTTGATCTATAGAAATAGGAATGCCAGATTTTACATTTTTTCGAAAGTTTTACGTTTCTCTGGCACATTTTACGTTTTTTTTTTTTAATTTTACTCATAAAACCATTTCTTCTGTTTTTTAATGTTTATCTAGGAGGGGTCCATCGTTTTGGAGGGGCCAGCTACAATGTATAAAGCCTAAAAAAATGTGTTAAAGCTGGTGATTTTAAGACCCAAAAAACGGAAAATTTTGGTTTCCGTCCGGAAAACTAAACAGTTTTTTTAAAGCTTTTTTTTTTCTCCATAAATATTATGTACCAAGTAGCTTTTACTATGCTTAAACAAGAACTCTGCTCCGGACCAACGTTATACCTTTGTGCATAACTATTTTAGTTTAAGCCCTTGTACACATTACCTATCTACATAAGACTGTTTTTCTTTGAAATTTCACTTAATTTCTTTAAGATTTCCTGAGAAAAATATTTATTTATTATTCGTGACTAAAAAACACCATAATTATTTTATTAACAACTATATCTCACTTCCTGTTTTACACCAAGTAGCCAAAAAAAAAAAAAAAAAGAAAAAATCCAAACTGAAAAACTGAATAAAAACGTTGGTTTTCACCAAATTTTCCACCTGATAAAAAATATATTTTTTAAAACACTAGTTACAACATATAAAAAATATAATATACATACAAATCAATTTATTAGTATTGTTTTATGGCAGTATTTATAGTAATTTATTAAAACGTTTGTCTTCAAACTGTTCAATATAAATCACAGTCAATTGTGTAATCTGCTCACAAAAAAAAAAAAAAAAAAAAAAAAAATCAAAGTCCATTTGTTTATTATGCTTCATATTGGACACGATCCGCACAGGAGCACTAGATCAATCGATTGTAGCACATATGGTAGCAAGCAGTGCTTTGGTAATTTCTTACACGGAAGAGATACCACACTATTTTTTTTTTTTTTTTTTTTTTTTTTTTGTAAGTATCGATAAATAATTTGCTATGAGGTAAACTTACGATGATGTTTTAAAAGCTGGTCATTTGGGGGAGGAGTTGGGCTCGATAGGTCCCCCCTGAGAATTATATGTTCTGGGCCCCCTATTTTAAAATGTTTTATAATTTATTGCAAGAAAAAAAATTAACTGGAAGAACGATTAGCAGCACAACCCAACAATGTAACTTAGTGTTCAGAGAGAAAATGCAACAGGTTGCGTTTTGATCTCTACCTATCTGCTACCAGAACATTATGTTTGTGAAAAGTTTTGTCTTAGCATCTTAGCCTTCGTCTCTCAACATTGTCTCGATCACATCTCAGTTTTGATAGATGGTGATATAATAATGTAAGAGACACAAATTACTGTGAAGTAATGAAAGCTGAACTCCAAAGCGCTTGTGACTTTTGCTATGTCCTGTAAGGATTTCTTTAATGTGTAAAAAAATGATGTGGAACTGTTAAGAGAAGCAAAGTCTTCTAATTAAAATTCAATTAAAAGGCGACAAAGATTTGCGTAATGTACTTAGTTGGTTGGATTTAAGTTTTGCGTTCCTTTCAGCACCGAGACTATATGAGACAAGGATCTATAGCTTAACATGGAATCCAAACCACATGAATACTCACTGGATTTTTTAGTGATACAATTATTTTAATGATACTAACTTAGTTTCCAATTTGAATTATTCTAGTTACTATGAGAAATCATATGTGTTTGTTGTATTATAAATTCTGAATATCATTTATCTTTCTTTTTCCCCCTCCTAAAAGTCGTAAAATTTTCCTATTTTCTTTCTGAAAAATGTGGCCTCTGTTGATTCCAAAATTTTGAAGCCAGAGTTATAAAATTTGTCGGTTTTCTTCACCCAAATTCGATTATCGATGAAGTGAGAATAAAATAAAGATGAAACAAATGAGAAGTGCATAAGTGAGATAATGTTCCATTAATTATTAATCGCTAGCTTTACAGGAAACGGGTTCATTCACAGTATATGGAAGACCGGCATGTTGACAGGAGAAATTTTTAATAACATTGCTTCTGGAAATGTATAAGTTAAAGGAATAATCAACAGTGATACAGTTTGTCTAGTAACCTTAATTTTCTAAAACGACCCGTGCTGAAGAAAATATAAATCTTTGCTGAAACGTTCAAGATGATAATTACCAACTCGGTGGTTTTAGTAAGTATTTCTTTACTTAGATTTTAATATGAGTCCTATCAAATCACTAAACAATTATATTGATATGTTTGTTTCTCAACAACAACTATTTATCTAACAACAGGCCTCGACTGGCCAGGCTGGCCACCTGGCGATCACAGTTGCTCCCGAGCCCAGGTGAAAAGAATAAAAAGAAAGTTGAAGACAGAAATAAACTGGAGTTGAAACAGCCAGATCAAGTGGAAAATGCAAGTTAAAGTTATTAAAATAAGCACAGTTTAATTTCAAGAATTATCAATGTATTGATTCTAGAACATTTTTATGATATACAATTTTATATTTGTAATTATAATTTACAAATACCCTAAATAAAAAAATATCATTTTTATATTTTAGGCAGGACTATTTTCGTTGGCGCAATTAAGCTATAAAATCTTAATATTTTAAATTCTCATTATGATTCTGTTTGTAGTTTTAATACGAACTATTAAAGAAAAGTTAACAACTGTACTGAACAATACTTTTTTATAGGTTTTCCTAACAATGATTTAATATTTAAACTTAAGATAACGTTACAAACAGATAGGAGGGGAAGGGTGCTCAAGCGGGTATCAGCATCAAGGGCTTTTGACATAGCTAGGTCGGGGCTGGCTAACAATATATTATACCTTAGGTACAATTAACATAATACATAATCATTTTACATCTGATGATAAGTAGTTAGGGACGAGTTCATGACACTTTCTACGTGTCGGTACTTCCAACGTTTCCCTACAGTCATTGTAAATAAAAAAAAACACTTACCAAGACTGTGATAAAAGGAGCTAACATGGATCCGAAACGTCCGCACATGGAACAGGTACCTACAGCTGATGTCCTCATGAAGGTAGGGAAGAGTTCCGCAGTAAAAATGTATATAACATTGAATGACGAAGTAATTCCAAACTTTCCAAGGACAAACAATCCTATGACTGCCCATGTCATTTCTACAAGCGTATATTTTTTTAAAAAAAGAAAAAGAAAAAGTGTCTTAGAAAACATTAAACAAAAGAGACATTTGTGCACATAGTTGGGCAAATTAATGAATCATTTTATGAATTAATGAAGTCTATTTGGAATAGTATTTACTTCTACTGATACTTGAATGATCTAAAAAGCTACCTGAATGATGAAGGCATATAACGAAACAAAATTACTTGATATTTCAAAGGTATATATATATATATATATACCAGAGTTAAAGTGAACTAAGTCAATTAGTCTTCTGACTCTTATAAAATTAATAAATCAGCCCATTTGATGATCCAAATATTGAAAATAGATTTGCTCAACGTACGATGAAACTTTCTCTTTTGTAAGTCACTACCGTGTAGAAGGTACATTGTAATTAGACTAACCTACAAGTGAGGTATAGGCAAAGATGTATTTCAGGCATGTGATTAGCAAATTTGAAAGGACATGTCGTGGAAACTATTCAATACGTGCATCATGTTTCAGTCATAACTCGGGAATACTTGGCTGGTTTTAGAGGAGTTTCTAATTTGAACTCCGCCGCAAAATCAATAACTTAAGCCCGACAGTCTAAGAATCATCTAGAGTTGAGTCCATGAATTAGCTTGAATTGAATCCCTGCTAAAACAAGTTACAAACATACAAACAGAAATTTCCTTCTTGCATGACCTTATAGCAACAGTTAAAATTGTGCTAGGTATATAACTGAATCATCTAGGTTTGGTTTAAAACTTTAATGAATATCTAAACCACTTGGTAAAAATTAGGTCTGTTCTGAACAAATCTCAACATTTGAAAGAAAATAAAAAAAAATTAAAAAAATAAAAAATTAAAAAAATAGCATACGGCACACAGAAATGTAAACTTTAAAAAATATCCACTAGCCAGCCGATATTTTGTTCTGAATACAATTTTTCCTAGTAAAAATCTTCTTTCTCTGGAGATTCGTAATTTGCCTGTATATAATTGAAATAAAATATCAATGTTGTTATAGGTATGTGCATTTTTTTTTTTTTTAATTCACTTTCCAACAAAAAGCAACTGTTTCTTAACTGTGTTATTCCATTGTTTTTCAATCCCATCTCTGAAATATATATTGTAACTACTAAACTACTGTAATACTGTATTGAAAAGTTTTAAAATACTTCCGATATATGTATTTGAAGGATTTGCTGCTCAGCAAATTCCACGAAGTCAACTCATAGGTCATATTCTAACGCCTCCTTTGGACGACGCATACACTACAAAATTAATACATTTTACCACTTTATCGAATTAGATTTAAAGTATGCTATTTATCCATTTAAACTCGAAGATAAAAATAAATAAATAAATAAATAAATAAAATTCTTTTGTACGAATGGCCTCACTTATAACATACACTGTCTGTATTCCCTTCTGTATTTCACCTAATTTGCCATCCAACTAAATATCGATTTGCTAATCCCCAGCTCATAAACACATCTAACATCTACAACTTGTTTCGTCTATGTTTGTTATTGACTAGTAAAGTTCATATCATAAGAGAAATAAAATAAGGTTTTAGAATGGGGTTTAGATATTTATTATTCATTGATAATCCTCTGATATGGGTTTGGGGTTGTTCGGCTAGAATGAAGAAATACGCCAATTCATCCTTAATATCAGCAATATCATACTCAGCTTCCCCAAAAACTCATGGAGAGGGTAAGGAGCTAATCATTACGCTATCAATTCTTAGTCCTTTAATAATTTGCTTTCCTGTAATTTTTTGGAAATTGCAAAGACAGGGGAGTCAGTACTCTCTCTACTCTGACCCCGTATTCCTTACTTTCAAAGACTGTTTCCCCGACTCAAGGAACAGTCTGGTCTACCCTTGACTGAAGCCTCTTTAAGCAGAGCCTTCCAATTTAGGAACTATCAGCCTTCTCTCCTGGCCTAGATTTTAAATTTGTCCTTGCATTCAACGCTAAAGGAAGAAAAATAAACGGCTCACTTTCATACTTTCTTACATGAAAGTTGCAATGACAAATCAAATGCACAGTTCAAGCACCTATTTATCCTAGTCTGCTTCATAATCACGGAACTAATCACAACTGGATTCTTCTACAAAAAATCCTCTACCACTAGGAGCGATTCAGAAACCTAAACCTGCCCAGTTATTCTCTCTCTTTCTCTGACAGATCTCATGAAACAGCTCACCTGCCATCTCTTCTAAACAAAACTAAAAATCCATTTGTCTGCTCTCAGACGTAGAATTTTTAACAAAGTAAATAAACAACAACAACCTAGGATCCTAACCTGGGTTTTCCTAACTTACGGCCGAAGCTCAATTACTCCAGCGGGAAAAACTGAAATTGCAAGGAACCTAAGTATCCGAATACAACCCAGTATCAACGCTAAGGGAAACATATTGCAACTATGTATTGCAATATCTGGCTGACCCGTCATCACACAAGACCAACTGGCGGCATTAGCCCCTCCTCTATAGACACAGAGAAGAACAATAGAACAGCTTGCCCTTATATACGTTCCGTCCTGTGAAAAATTCTCTTCGAAGAAAAAAATTGCTAATAGAAGAAAAGAGAAGGGACAGCGGACAAAAGAACGGCATTCCATTCTTAGCATCGAAACGGGTCTGGAAAAAAAATTAGCAATTGAATAACTAGAGAATTTATCCAACTGAAGAGAATATAAATTGCGTATATATCTAAAGTGGGATTAATCTCTAATATATATATACAGAAATTTACAGTACAATATAATTCGTAATCTAAATAAATATCATAACCATAACTTAATACTTATGAATATCAATTACCAGTATATGAATAAATAAATACCAGGTCTGGATTTTTAAGCTTGTTAAATTAAACATGAGTTACACATAATATTAATATTCAAATCAGCATATGCATATATATAAAAATATAAAATAGCAAGATTAAGAATGACACCTTGCAAACTTTGAAGTCTTCGGAATAATACTGGAGAATTATAATATTGATCGAAGAGTAACTCCATCTTGTAATTAGATGCGGCAACTTTCATGTGAAATATATTGCATTTTATTGAAAAAGTATCAAGTCTAATGTATTATCATTACTGTCATAATTCTTGTTATCTTCTTATGTTTAATTAACTAATGATACTGCATCCTGTTTCTGGAAGAGATTGAACGCTGATGTAATTAATTACTGTAAATAGTGAATTCTATATCATAAATAGGCGCAAAAGATTTACAAATGCAAATAAAATATAATTAACTAATAGCCATACCTGCATTAATAAATGCCGCCGCCATGCAACATAATCCACTAATAAATAAAGAAGAACAAAGAGCCATTCTTCGTCCAAATTTATTCATAATGAACCATGCATAGGAATAGCCTGGTATCTCCACTAAACAGACTAATATGAAATTTAGGTACTTGTTTCCACGTATCACTGTTGCATTCATGGATAATCCATAATAAACAAATGAATTTACAGTCCTAGAAATATAAAAAGAAATAATTATTTCTAAGACTTTTGTTACACGTATCACAAAATACAATCTTATTTTTCTTTGAAAGTTATATTCTTAACTTTGGAAATGAAATTACGGGTAAAAGTTAAAATTGGAAGATTATGAAGGTAGGTAGAGTTACTGTCCACAACTACTAGTAATGCCAAATTATTATACTTTATATCAAAGTACAGGAAAGGGGATAATAGATTAACTGGCAGCATTTCCGTCCTTTAGTTTCCAAAAAAAGTAACTATCGGGAAGTTTTACGCAGCTTATGTTGAAAGCATCTATCTAGTGTTAGTGATTAAAGTAAAATTTCGAAACAAAATATTTTTCCTAGAAATAGGCGCTTTCCTCTTACACATATTGGCTCACCTGGCAATTGCCGAGTAGCCGGGTGGACCAGCCCTTCCCTTGCTGTTAAAATTGAATTATTAGAAGAATTGGATTTTTTAGGGAATCGGGAGCTGTTAGAATTGAATTTATTTGAAAAACTAGTTTCTTTAGAGAATCGGGGGCTTTAGAATTGAATTTATTAGAAGAATTGGATTTTCTTAGAGAATTGAGAGCTGTTAGAATTGAATTTATTAGAAGAACTAGATTCTTTAGAGAATCAGGGGCTGTTAGAATGAATGCATTGAAGCATTGGGTTCTTTAGAGAATCGGGAGCTTTTACTACAAATTATCAGAACATTAAGTTATGTAAGAAGGAGCACAAGTAGGCATGTTCTATATCATTCACAAAGCTTACATGAGTTAATATCGATGAGCATTCTATCTCTGAAGCGTTACCACTGGGTAAGTTAGCCTGCATTCTGACTTTTTACAACAATTTAGACGTGTATTTAGGTAAGAAAATTTTAACTGAACGTCAAGTGTGATACCTAGGTCTTTAATAATGCTTATTTTCTTTATTTGTACACCATTGACCTCATATTTACTGACATAATATTGAGTTTTATTGGTGTATGTCAAAAATTTTGTTTTCTTATCATTAATTTTTAATTAATTGTTTTCTAATAATTAATTTGATTTTTTTCTGAAAAAATCATTTAAAAATAAAGAAAATAAGAAGAGGCCCAAGGGCGATCCTTGCGGTATTCCATTTTTTACATAGTCTACATTACAATGTACAGGTCCAATTTTAACTTTGTATATTCTGTTTGACAGATAGCTTTCAAACCAACGAATATACAAAGGTGACAAACCAATATTTGATAACTTGCTAATGAGATACTTATGACTGACAGAATCAAAAGCTTTTGAAATATCTATGTATATTGCATCGACTTGCAATTTATTTTTCAGTGCGTGATAGGTAAAGTCTGTAAAATGAATTAGATTTGCTACAATTGACTTGCCCTTATAAAAACAATGTTGAGATTGATATGTGTTAATGAACAGTTAGTTCAAATATCTTCAAGAATGCATTCACAAGAGTTATTGGCCTAGCATTCTTCTATCACCTGATTTATATATCGGAACAACACATACTTGCTTCCATATTGTAGGATATACGCCTGTACGTAATGAAACGTTAAATATATTTGCCAAACTAGTTGAAAGTTCAGTTGCGCAAGCTTTTATTACATAATAAGGAATATTATCTGGACCTGGAGTAGTGTTCGGTTTAATTAGTTTAATTGCTTCTATTACATCTAATTCAATAACGGTAGGAATTCCGATTAGGACACTATTACTAACGATATTCTTAGGCAATACCTCTTGGCCTAAGTTAAAAGCTTCATAAAATACACTCTTAAATGATTCAGCAATTTCGACAGTGTCTTGGATTAGCATACCATTATAATTTATTTGCTTTGGTACTTGTTCACAGTCAGACGTTTTAAAAATGTTCCAAAAATATGAACTGTTCTTACAAATACTATTTTCTATGCTTCAACAGTAATATTTCCTTGCTTCAATGTATTTCTTTTTTTACAATTTTCCTTACATCTGAGTATCTCTGATACCATATGTCATCATTTGTTCTTTTGGCTTTAACAAAATATTTAGGTTTTTTTTTTTTTAAAGTGCTTTTAGTTCTTGCGTCATCCATGGAACCTTATATTTTTGTTTACAAATAACTGACTTCTTAGTTACATGCTCATTTAATAGAGAATAAATTAAATTATATAAATGGTCAGTAGCTTCATTGACACTGTTACTGCAACAATTTATTACGTTAATTTCCCTAATGCCCTTGTAGATACCCAGGAAATTTGCTTGTTTAAAGATATATATCATACTGAGGAACTCGACCATATTTGCCAATACCTATAATTTTCTACTCAAACATAAATGGGGGATGGAAGCCATCGACTTTCGTCAGTGGTGGGATGTCAAAATGCATAAAACTGTTATTTATATTTATCAGCATCAAATTTAATACTCTTCTGGGATTACTATGATCATATGATTTGTTTTCTCTGGTTTAAATTTAAAATATTGCTTAATTCAAATATTTTTACTGCTTTTTTTCTTTGAATAATAATTGTCAGTTGATATGTTACCTGAAATCCAACCTCCTAAAATAATTACATTAAAATCTTTTCGTCAATATAAAAGAACATAGCCAGTCACAGTAATTACTTTAAAATCTTGAAGTAACATGTCAGGAGGGAAATAATCTAAACATAAAATCAATGCAGTACTGTCAGGAATTAAAATTTTTGCTATAATAATGTCTAAGCATTCGTCAGGGGGATTAAAGATTTCGTAAGAATATTCATTTTTTTATTAAAAGTAAACACCCACCGCCTTTAGGTTTGTTTGTGAGGGTTAGATTTCTGTCTTTTCGTATCACACTATAGTTTCTGGAGATTTGAAAAAGATAACAGTTTTCTTTATTATACCACGTTTCTGTTATGCAGTAAAAATCACAGTTCTCACAGTTTATTTCGTTTCTAAATTCTTTTTCTTTTGCGTTCAAACCATTAGAATTTTGATAGTATAGTTGTAAATATCTCGTATCCATTGATAATGCATTAGTTACCTGTTGTTGCTCTCTTCCATTCCGATCGCTTGCTGACATGGGTACCACTATTTCATTCTTCAAAAGTCCCATGAACCTTGTAAACAATACTCTTTTGGGCCACATATCCGAGTTGCACACAGTATCAAAGTGTTTTTCTTGCACTCTGACATTAAAGAATGAATAACTGTTGTGTTTTATCTTTAATTTGGCACACTTTACAATCTTAATATTTGCACTATCTTTAATAAATGCACTAAGCTCATCACACGAAACACTAGGGTCAAGTCGAATCACAAACACTGCGGATATACGAGGTGTTTTTGTTTTTATTTATTTATTTACCTTTAGCTCTTTCCCTGCATTAGATTCGAGCTTCTTACAGGTTCGCGTGATTCATGGTTTGTTACGTTTCCTGTCTGTTTTGCTGGATTAATACGCCTGTTGGCTTACAACCTTCCATTCACTATTGTTTGCATATTTTTGTAACTCGCTCCGATGGCGTGTGCTTCGCTTCATTGGCCTTGACATTGTTTTCATTCGAGCACCCTTGCACCATAACACGGTCAGGGTGGGTGGTCTATTTACAACTTCTACAAATGTCGTAACTCTGTTCTCACTACTTGCTCTCACTTATTCGTTTAATTTGATGTTTTCTTCCTTTACAGATATTAATTCGGCTTTCAATGCCTCGTACTTGTCACTTATTTCCTGTAATATAGATATTACATGGTCTAACTTTTCATTCAGTACAGTACAGCATGGAAAATCTTTTGAGTTGTTATTTGAACAGTTAGTATTTGAGGATTTGCTTTGTTCATGATCCAAAACTTCTTCATCACCAGAATCACCACCATAATTGTCTATTTGATCAATACCTATGGAACTTTCATGCTTCCTCAACGTAGGAGTGACTGCCGTGTTGTCGTCAAGTTGCCTTATGCAGTTTTGACATTTATATGTTGAAATACCTTTTTCCGAATACATTTCGTATTCAACACGTCCGAACTTCAGACAGTTCTTTACATGATATCTATTGTTGCATAGACAGCATGCTAAAATTAGTTGTTTTCCAAAAAATGGCCTACGACACAGACCACACGTGTCGTCAGTTGGCGTCATTTTGAATAATAGTCAGTATTATAGTGATAATAAAAATATTATTATATTACCTTAATAATAATAATAATAATAATAATAATAATAATAATAATAATAATAATAATAATAATAATAATAATAATAATAATAATAATAGTAATAATAATAATAATAGTGGTGGTAGTAGTAGTAAAGGTTTCTACTACACACACAATTTCTAAGAATAACTTCTATCGTTTTTAAGACATTCGTAACCTGTTGACTGCCATGAGTAGGTTCTGCTTGTAATAATATGAGGCAAATTATTACTAAAACACACATACAAAAAAAGGAAGAAATGTATTTAAGTGTTCCAAAATAAAATTCAAAACTATAGAAGTAACCGCTAGTAAGTAATTTAAATTTGAGACTCATTTTTTTGGATAAATTTATAAAAGGAGACCATGAAGCACGTACGAGACATCCCAGGCTTTCCCTGTAATATTTATTTTCTACATCGAAACACATTTATGAATACAATCAATCAATACAACTTAATGACATCTAATCGAAAGAGTTATTGAAGTGGAACTCAAACTGAGTATCACAGCCTTTCGAATTAAAATACTATTTCCGGATCTCACTACAGTCAACTTGTTAAACAAATTTTCCTAAGCTACTATATATACAGAAAGAATATCTAAGTGGGTATCAAAATTTCTTCTGTTTTTGCATACTTTTCCGTTAGCTTTCTCTCGCCAAAATAAAATCTCTGACTTTTCAAGTTTGTGGAAAATATTGACCATGTGTATCAAAAACGATATGGAACTTTTAATGCATATATATTCAATTAAGAACATATAACATCTATATATATATATATTCCCTAAGTTCGTTATATTATAATTTCTGGAAGTAATTAAAACGTAGTTTACTCACTAAATGTTCAATGATAACACTCAAGATAAACTATATTTAAACTGATGTATTTTCCGAAGATTTTCTGCATTTACCTTCCTATTTTTCACAAAATTATTTTTTTATAATTGAAAATACATCATTATCATTGGCTTCTTTACGTATTATATCAGAACTATGTAGAAAAACATGTTTATACATGTCTGGCCATAAAACTCTTAACAAGTGAAATGTCCAGGTCTGGCCATAAAGAAAAATGAGAATATACGATACAGACTGTTGTCCATATTAACATATATTTATAAATGTTATCGTTATAAACAGCAAACTATGAATTGCTATAAATCATTAATTGTTACTTACCAATTTATGATCATATTGCCTATTCTCAACAAAAGACGTTTATGCTTGAATATTAAAAGAATTCCCATTGCATTCTCACTTTTCTTCTCTTTTATTGGTATATTAGGTCTCTGAAATAAAATGGAAAATACAGAAAACATGTTATTGTAAACCTACAAATACTACACAAATCAGTTAGTACCAGCCGCCAAGGGGGATAGTTACCACTGTTTCATAATCATCTTAATTATAAAGGACGCAACTTTTGAAATACCCGCCATTTCTATTCTAGTAAGTTGGCAGCACTGAACGTTACACGATTTTCATCTATTGTCTTTGTGGTTAGTAGTCACGGAGCGCCCTATAGCGCATGATTGTCATTTGTTTTGTATACAGGTAGGAATGGAGCGTTTCACGACGGAACGGCGTGTTGTCGTAGTGAAAGCTTATTACAAATGTGGTGAATGTTGTGCACAAATTGTTTACAAGTTCCGTGAAATGTTTGATCTACGTAATGCACCAGACAGTGGCGGCGTTTGGACGTTAAAAGTGGGGGGGACAAGATATGATCTGAATATTTGTGTATCAACCTTAATTTCCTTGGTTTTCTAACATTTTGTTTGCCGAAAGGTTGTATAACTAATAGGATACTATCTTTTTCAGTTAAAGTACCGTATATAGTATTTCATATTTTATTAAGTAAATTGACAAGAGCAACAGAAGTAGGTACTAGCTCTTTGTACTCTTAAACAACGAAGGTGTAAGAAGATATTTGATTCTTTGCTCACGAATATCTTAAAATTCTGTCTGGAAAATTGTGTGATCAGATTAGTTAATAACAAATTTGCAAAACAAATAAACAGAAAAGATAATATTAATCATAGTAATGAATAATGAGGCTTGTTTTGTAGAAGTTACATTGAAACTGGGAATTAATAAACAACTTAATTATTAATTTCACACATGCTATTAAATATATGTTATTACTCTTAGAAAATGAAAGACAATGAATACTACAACCATATGCTACATTTAAAGAAATATTTACTTTTGCAGCTTCCCGAAACATGTTTGTTGCCATTAGGTACAGTTTTCACTTTCTTGTAATACATCAAAACACAATATTTAGAATCACTCCACACTCCAGTTATACAAAATAATCCTAAAACACTAGAATTCACTGAATTTAATTGTATATACACTCATATACCCCTAAACACACTACTTCACTCGTATACATTGCAAAACAATCGAAAAGGTAGAAGTTGTTTCATATTAGTCCCTTTTTAATCAATATTCTTGACTATTAGAAAGAAGAAAAGACATTTTAGGAACTGTCAATTTTTGTGCAATTAAAGAATAACTTGTGACAAACTTCTTTTTTGCGAAATGTTTTCTCAATTAGTTTCAAAGCGGCTGACTAATATATCGAGCCCTTGTAAGAAGTGAAAGTATGCAGGAATTGTTGTGCTCCAATGGGTTAATTTTTGGGGTTATTTTCGGTGGCAATTAAAACCCAATTCCTGTAGCTTTCTTAACGCAATGGGAAGAAACCAATACGCACTCACGCAACGGCAAATATATGGCACCATTTTTTCTATGAACCAGTAATACATACAAAAACTTTACATTTCCAAATGAAACTATATACCTTAATGGGCTACTTTAAAAAAGTGGAGGGCAACTGCCCCCCTTTGCCCCCCTTCCCTAATCGCCGCCCATGGCACCAGATAAGTCAACTGTGATGAGACTGATTGCTAAATTTGAGAAAACCGATTTGGTTGTGGATATTAGACCTCCGGGTCGTCCTGCGGAAAACATCTTCAAAGATGACGCCGGAAACGCATTAACAGTGAACGGCGATCACTACTGCAATATGTTAAGAGAGTTTTTGTGGTCTGAACTGGATCGTATGAATGTTGAGGAAGTATGGTTTCAACAAGACGGCACAACCTGTCCACACATCGATTACAACAATGAACTTGTTACGAGGGAAGTTCCCTGGCCAGGTAATTTCAAGCAACGGTGACGTAAATTGGCCACTCAAATCTTGTAATTTGATACCATGTGATTTTTTTCCGAGGGGATATTTGAAATCTTGTGTGTACGCCAACAAATCATGATCACTTCCAGAGCTCAAAGCGGAGATTCAGCGCAGAACTAGAGGTGTAAGTATACCGAAAAGTTATGGAAATTTCATCGAAAGTGTGCCTGCAGAGTCATTGTGGTAATTTGAGTAATATGATATGTCATACATAATCACAGGAGCAAACACTGAAAAAATATGTAAATTAGTTAATTTCATCAATAAATTTGTATGTTATTATACACTCAAAAGTTGAGTTCTTTATAAGACACCTGTTATATTGGATTTAAAAGAATATATTATGTAATGTACTATAAATTTAACCTCCAGTAATTGGAGAAACACTTCTTTGTTGGAGGAAATAAGTAAACTCTATGCATGCCATTAAATCCGAAGGACTGTGACCGGCGAATAGGCTTCTATTTCGAGTCACGTGTGGTCACCACATATGTTCCCTCTGCCATTATGACTTTCTAGAACGTTGTTCGTTACTTCTTAGTTCAAAGTAGTTTCCCAGTGAAGGCTGAAAATTTTGTTTTTACCCGCCGCTCAGAAGAGAATTCGAAACCAATTTCAAGGAAATATACATGCTAACAAATTAATTTCATGTTAGCATTGATTTCATATAAAACTACACTTCATAGTATAAGTTTACTAGTTGCGGAGAAAAGTTGTTCTTCATTGATTTTTAAATAAATCTTTTTTAAAAAAATTGTTTTTAAAATTGTTTCGCTCATAACTCGGGAACGAAAAGATTGCAGCCCACAATATTTTATAAGTTTGTATAACAGGTCAAGGGCTACCACTATGCCAAGTTTGATCGAAATCGAATGAATTAGGTTTAAGTCGTACGATTAGTACGATATACACTGGTTCTTTTATCGTAATCTAAATTTGAGGCACATTGAAATAATACACACTTCATTCGGCCGCTTTTACTTTCCTTTATTTATATCTATCTTGTTATTTTGTCGTCCCTGACGAAACTACATTTTTTCATCATTCTATTTTATTTGTATCATATATAGTTACCTGGTTGTCCTGCTAACCACGTATTGACAATCTCATTATTATTTATTTTGACATCTGAATATCTTTTTGTATATTTGACAATTATATATTTATAACTAACTTCTTCTTCGAAATAACCTGGGTTAGTACATATAAAGAAATACTCATTGCCCCAAAAATATAAGTATATACAACGTACCGTTGTACGACATACAGTTCTCTATTCTTCAGAAAAAAAAAATAATAAGGAACGAAATGTACTAAACTCATTTATATAATTGAAGATAAGGTACAAATTTTGATTGCGAAATGCAAGTATTCTCTCACTATCTAAAGCAAAATAGTTTTTTCTCAAATACAATGCAATTTTTTTGTTCAATAATTCAAGGTTTGTCCCGTAACTTTAAGGGGACTGATACTAATGCACATAATAATTGAAGCGCTTAGAGGATAAAGGTGTTATGTTAATTTTTTGAAACGTTGTATTTTGGCGGTTGTTGCATGTTATGAAAAAAAAAGTCAGATATTAAATGTTTGAGTGGAACAAGAGTTGATAGCACTGATAAGTTTGTAACAGTGCCATCTTGCGACTGAAGTCAAAATCTTCTGCGTGAAATTCGGTGGGTACGAATTGCGTCAGAATTCAGGGAAAATTGGAACTGGTCGAACCCTTCTTGACCTAGTGTTGTAAATGTTATAATAACATAGTATTGTATATTCATGATCATCAGTTGAAAACAACCATTATTTGTGATATCGAGAATGTACTCAATGTTATATCATCTAAATTTGGTGAATCTGTTCTATGATTTTGATTATTTAACTGTAACTAAAGCTTTTGATTCTGTTGAAATAGACCGCCATTGAATTTAAATGAACCAATATATCCTGAAGGTTTAAGTGTGATGAGGGTCTACTCATTATTCCAGCTTTTGACTAAATTGTAGATATTCTGATATTAAAAAGATTCCAAGGATAGAAATCAGTACTAGAATTTGTTAAAATTAATAATACCTGAAATTATATTGATTATAGCTTTAAAGCTCATAGGGTAGTTGATTACTGAGTTCCGTTATTTTGATTGTTAATTTTCTTGTATTTGGTTGTAGTGTTTAATAATAATATTCGAATATATAATTATTTAAAATTATATTCACGCAACTTGTTATTCAACCTTACGAAAATTAGAATTTTAGATAATTGTGAATATTAGAGTATCTTGTGTATGGGATTGAGAGCTGGAAACAATATACAGTGGAGTCTCGTTAATTCGAACTTGGATAATTCGAAATATTGGATAATTCGAACAGAAGTCCACTCCCCTTGAAAATGTATTGAAAACAATACAGTGGAGTCTCGTTAATTCGAACTTGGATAATTCGAACAGAAGTCCATTCCCCTTGAAAACTGTATTGAAAACAATAGTAAAAAATCATGGATAAATCGAACTTTTGAACCTATGTTTTGGATAATTCGAAGTAAATACAGTTGAAAATTTTTAATGTTGGACAGATGTAAACAGAGAAATACAGTTTTAACGTGTTTTCAGTTATCCAGATGCAGCCATAGGGAAGAGTAATACAAAAGATAAATAGAAAATCTATGTAATGTTAAAGATGAAGGTGAGTTGGGGAAGAAGTAAAGATAGAGAACGTGTGCCAATCTCATCTTGTTTCAGAATTGGTTGAAAATTTAAGATGAATTATTGATAAAGTCAACCAAATGTTATTAATTTATTGATCGTACAAAAACAATCAAATTTAAGCAAATGAGGTTTACGACTTCTTAAAAGTGAGAACAAAATATTCAAATTGTTACTGATGTTTAATTGTTTGGGCTATTCAATGCATGTTCTAGTGTTGTACGTAAATGTATTTCCCATTGTACACGTAGTTTGAATTATGTGGAGTCAATGTCGTTTGTTAGTTTGCGGTATTCGATCACGCAAATAATAAGCTGATTTAAAGGTAAAGTCTACACCATATGAATATGTTTCTGATGCACAGTACTTTGGTTTATTTGTTGTTATATATGTGAAAATGAATGTTGTTGGATAATTCGAATTTTGGATAATTCGAAGTTTTTTCATGTCCCCTTGGACTTCGAATTAAAGAGAGTCCACTGTATTTAAACCGCCATTGCAGATTAATGCATTTATTAAAAAATTAGTTGTTTGTAACAGTTTATATTTGCAATATCTATATGCTGATTTACTCTCTAACTACTATTAATTGGAGGTGGCGTTTTGTGACCCTGACCAGTGACGATGCTTAATTATTACTCTAATATTTTTTAAATACGCACGTTACACAGTTAATGCACGTGTTATATGTTAGCCATGCTAAGTAACACATAATTTAGTGAGTCCTCGTCTGCGTGAAAAGATTTAGGAACGATGAAGGCGGTATGTTAACGGACAAAGTTGTGAAAGTCAATTTTTCACAAATCTGCAATTTGTTAAATACCACCTTTATCCTCTAATCGCTTCATTATGGAAGCATTTCTGAAATAAAGAACTGCAAGGAATCCGAGGAAACGGAAGAAACCGGAGAGAAACCATAACAATGATGTTGGTTACCATAGAGCTCACATAGCCTTGATTACCCTTTTGCTAGGCAATCAATCATTACGATTATATTTTTGATATATTGCAATCTTGCTTGTTGTTTATAATTTTTCTGAAAACATTGATCACAAAATAAATAAATAATGCCATAACAGAAAGATACCAGTTCTGTTATTTTAGCAAGAAATATATAGTGCGAAAAGTTGCTTACCTCTCTAAGGCATGAAGGCGTGAATGTTTTATTCATTTTCGCAATTTTTTCCACAATTCTTTGAGCTTTTGCATTTTCTCCTTTCGATAGTAGCCATCTAATAGATTCAACTATAGCCCTAAAATAAATTTAACAATTAATTTATTACATCATTAATACTATTGAATCTTTATATCCTAGTGAAAGAAATGTATCTTTAGCATGTTTTACACAAATAAAAGTTATCCATCTGGTTTTTCAAGATGTATCTTCAAGTTTATATAAGCTGCATGCTTCAAATGCTGTTTGCCATTACATTATTAGGCTTCTTGATCCTAATACGCTAATAGATTTATTTATTTATTTATTGTGACTTCTTTTACGTGGCGAAGTTAAGGCTCTGCAGCCGTCTCCGAGCACTTAACCCACGTTCATACATTGTTTTTCAAAACATTAATACACAAAATATATGAACAATTACAAAAGAAAGGGATTTGAATAGCATAAATATGAATATGCTACTTAAGTAAAGAAAATAGTTGAATACTACCAAACATAAAATGGAATAAAATACAAAAGAAGAAACAGACAAAAGACATCTCCGCCATCAACAATAAAAATAACATAGATAAACATGAATTAAATATTGTATATAGCAGTACTAGAAATATATATATATATATATATATATATATATATATATATATATATATATATATATATATATATATATATATATATATATATATATATATATAGGGTGGTAGGTAAATCCACCGACAAACTTGGGGAGGCGATTCCTTATACGAAATGAAAGAAAAAAGGTTCTAATAAACATGGATCGAAAAACGTCTCCTTTCAGAGTTATGAACTACCGAAAATTTGAAATATCACATTTCAAAACATCCTGACTTAGAAACGATAGAGTCTATCCCAAGCGGTTTAAGGAATTACACAGGAACTGGTATACGCTCTATCTAAATATCGATGTTTCAGAATTCACCGGTACTTAAAGGAGTATTCCTATACTACAACTGTCTTTTTACAGTTCCTTTCACCGATAACGGAGGATGGTAAAACATGGATATTTAGATAGAGAACATACTAGTTCCTGTGTAATTCCTTAAACCGCTTGGGATAGGTCCTATCGTTTCTAAGTTAGGAAGTTTTGAAAAATGATGTTTCGAATTTTCATAACTCTGAAAGGAGGCATTTTTCGGCCCATGTTTATTAGAACTTTTTTCTTCCATTTCGTATAAGGAATCGCCTCCCAAAGTTTGTTGGTGGAGTTACCTACCACCCTGTATATATATATATATATATATATATATATATATATATATATATATATATATATATATATATATATATATATATATATATATATATATAATGTAAAAATTAACAAGGGTTATTCATTAGGTGTGTGTTCATTTATGGATAATCAATAAACTGGTTAAGGCTGGAAAGACGAAGATGCCTCTCTAATATCTTTATCCTTGCTTGAGAGAAGGGAATTCATAGATTTTCAACGAACTTAAAAGGTTCGTTATTGAATTCTCTATGTCTGTGTGCGTGTGTCTATTATTTGCAATTTTTTTTTTTTTTTTTTTTTTTCAATTTTCAGCTCTCAATTCGATGGAGCATCAAAAACTATATTAAAGAAGTGGTAGAATTTTTCGCATCACTCTTACCGTTCATAAGATATTGGCCAAAAAAAGTTCCGATTTCGGGAGATTTAAGAAGTGATATCTCGGGAACAGTAAGTCATAGAGAGATGATATTGGTGTCGATGATTCAGTTTTGAGCCCTCTATTTGATAGAGCATCAAAAGCTATCTGAAAGAAGTGATGGAACTTTTCGTGTCACTCTTACCGTCCCCGAGATATTGGACAAAAAAGTTCCGATTAATTATTTTTAAAGTTCGTTCTGGCAATGCTTTTCGAGTATTCTCAACTAGTTTAAAATTGGCAAATGTTGAAACATTATGAATTAATTAAGGTAAACTGTTCCAGAGGCGTGTAGTACTTACTGTGAAGAATTTCGAGTATGAATCCGAATTATGACTGAGTACGGATAGTAAGAAATTCTCTCGTGATCTAGTGCTTGTATTATGAAAATCCGATACATATAAGAATCTACGTGCTAGATACGATGGTTCTGACGTAGTAAGTATTTTGTATACGACGGTAACGTTATGTAAATTTATTATTTCTACTAAAACAAGCCATGTCAGATTTTATAAAATGATATGAGATGTTCACTGTAATTTAAATTTTAAAAAAATCGAATGCGAGAATTTTGCAATATTTTTGCAAATCTTTAATATGAGAATAGGCTGAGCCGTAGTAGTCAAGATGTGAAAACATGAGTATATTGACAAGTTTGGTTTTTAGAGATATCGGTAAGACCACCGATATCGAATAGATTTGGAAAGCAACAGTGTATAATCTTATAGATACGTTCTATATCAGTATTCGCCTAGTGAAATGAATGGGGGAGGGGGAAATAAAGAGGAAAAGGATTCCCTAAGCAAAAATAGAACAAACATAAAATAAGCTAAAAAATTTTAGAATTCATATTTTTACTTACAATGAGCTAAAATACTGTTTTTATCTACTCATAACTTTCAAACATTTTCTGATTAAGTAAAAATATGACTCTCATAGAAACTAATATTAACATTATGTAATAGTCATCACAAACACATCAAGTACAAAAAAGAAATTAATTAATTTATTTAACGTAAAGTAAATGTTTGCCTGATTGGTATAATTTACTTTCTCAATTTATTATACTTAATATATTATTGTACATACAGTATATGATAATTTTGATATACGAGGGCTGTCCACAAAGTATCAGACGTTTTGGCCTATCGCGGCAGTGGGCGGGGCTAGAGTCGCCATCTTGGTGTCAGAATGTTGGCACACTCAGTACCCATCCAACTGTGTTAGCGTGAGGACTATGACGCTCTTACTGTGCTTTCTGTGATGTGTTACAATGTACGCTGCAAAAGAAAATCCCGCCTCTTGTGAGGTGCGTGCTGTGATTATTTTGTTGTTGTTGTTGTTGTTGGCAAAAAGCCACAAGCCAATTGAAATCCATCGACCACAACAACTCACGTCCACACACGGCAAAGCGTCCAACTTTTGGATGGTTTTAGATGCGAGGTGTTCGATCACCCACCATACAGCGCAGATTTGGCGCCGAGTGACTACCACCTCCTTCTAGCGATGAAGACATGGATCGGTACACAACGCTTTGATATTGACGCCGAACTGCATGCCGGTGTAAGCCAGTGGTTGAAATTGCAGGCGACAAATTTCTACCGTGACGATATTGAAAGACTTGTGCCATAGTATGATAAGTGCCTTAATTTGTAAGGCGATTATGTGGAAAAATACCTTAGGAATCTACCTTTCAAATATATATATATATATCACAAATTGGTTTGTTCATTCTGATTTTTTTTTTTTTCCAAAACATCTGTTACTTTCTGGACAGTTTTTGAGTGATAAATTTCGATTTTATCATATGATTCTTAAAAGTTATATGCGTTAATGAAAAACAAAATTTTCTATTTCTTAGAGTCTTCTCAGATTAAAAGCGTAGATTCTAAGATTTTAATATATTTTATTTGACCTTTCTAGTTTATAATATCTTGCAACTTTTTGTATTCTTTAAATCTTGTAAAGATACCCCGTTAGATTTAGCTCATTTCCTCATTAATACTTGAGCTCGTGTTGAAGGTAAAATTTACAACCTTGAAATAAATTTTCGTAAATTTAACATTTTAATTCACTGATTTCTGTATTACCATAAGAGACACTCAATTATAGAAGGTTAATTTAACGATAGGAAGAGAGTAAAAAAGAGAAAAATGTGTTACGAAATTTAATCCCAACAGACATAATAGGTTAATAGAAGAATGATAGAAATGTATAATAAATCGGGTCTTTCCGAAGCTAATTATTTGGGAGAATGTTGAAAAGCTATAATTAAACTATGAACTAGCTGGAGCCACTGAACACAGTTAAAGGCTGTATGAAGGACACAGTATCATAATTTAAATAATAATAATTTTAAAAAATCAATATATGCTTAATATTCAATTTTTCGACTCACAAAGAATAACATACACTTGAATTTGTTTTTATAAGTCACATTTATATTACCTCCTAACTGAACATTTTGGGATTAGTGTATTCAACTATCATTTGTGTTAAACATCGTTAATATATTCATTCGTTTCGAATATAGTTTTGTCAAATTTAATCTACAAAATTTATTCATGCCGTAAGTGCTTAAATGTCTTTTTTTCAGAAATCATATATATACGAGGAGCAGTCAGAAAGTTGCCGGAATCTTGTTGCAGTTCTTTATTACCATAATATAAATACGCATTTACATATCGCCTTCAAAATAGGTACCTTCGGAACATACGCATTTGCTCCACCGCTCCTATTACTGAAAACACCAACAAAACTCCTCTTTTGGAATCTTGTAAAATTTAGCCGTCACGTTGGTTTCGATCACTTCTGCGGTGGCGAAACGACTACTTTCTCTCTCTCTCTCTCTCTCTCTCTCTCTCTCTCTCTCTCTCTCTTTTTTTTTTTTTTTTTTAAGTTTTGGGAGGAGCCAAATATTTGATGGTGCTAAACTGTCTTTAAGGCTATGAAGATCTCTGAAGCATATTACCCCAAATAACACTTAAACTTGATGTTTGTGCGTCGCTCGAACTGTGACATTGCGCCAGTAATCGTTTACACACTCGTTTATCTACACAACTTGTACACTAGCTATTAGACCCTATTCACAATTGAAAAATTCATAATTAGACAAACTAAGATTGTATTGTACAAGATTCATTTTAATTGCATTACAAATGTCAGAAGTACAACAACAACATTCCGGGAATTTTTGACTAAATCTCATATATACGTATATCTATGAGATTTATATATATATAGTCTCATATATAGTCTTATATATAGTCTCACACACACACACATATATATATATATATACAGATTGTCCGGAAAGTAGAAGGACTGAACTTAATAAAGTATTCACAATTTTGACACTTCGACTTAATAGTTTTCAAAATATGGCTCTTCTGCATCAACACAGCGTTTCCAGCGACTCTGCCTCTGACTAAAGGCTTCTTGGAACGCAGAAACTGGAATGCTCTTCAACTCCCTCGTTACGGCCTCTTGAATGGCCTGCACCGAGCCGTGGTACCATCCTTTCATGACCCTTTTCAGCCAGGGGAATAGGAAGAAGTCTGCAAGAGCGAATCTAGGCTGTAGGGTGGCTGGGAAAGCTGTGTGACGCCATGTTTGGGCAGGAAGTCCGTGACAGCAAAGGCGATGTGGTTCGACGCATTGTCGTGATGAAGCTTCTATGATCCAGCAATTGCACCGGACGGACGCGGGCGACTGGTTTTCTGAGTCTTTCAAATACTTCCACGTAGAATGCAGCATTCACAGTCTGACCAGGCTGTACAAATTCTCTGTGAACCACTCCTTTGCAGTCAAAAAAGAGGATCAATTTCAATTTCATTTTCGACTTGCTCATGCGGACTTCTTTCGGGAGAGGTGAGGTGCGGGGGAAGGGGGCATTCAGAGTTTTGTCACTTTGTCCCGAAGTCGTACTCAAAATGCCATGACTCGTCTCCGGTGATGACTTGTAGAGAAAATTTGGATCGTTGCTCATCTTCAATTTGTTTTATTTCCTCTCGAAACAATTTGTACCATTCAAAAACACTTGATTGACCCATGACATTACTCCCATAACCAGTCTTGATCATGTAATGGGTCTCATTCGCAGTTTTATTCAGTTGACGCAAAACTTCACCGCGTAACGCTGCTCTAACAAACGATTCATTGTGGGGATGACAAGGGACCTTGAAAGGGGTTCACCTTAAACTCGAGCTACACTCCGTGAAGGCTTGGAGACGGCTGGCGCGCTGGTAGCTAAGACCCCCACCCAACCAGGGCAATAACATCCCCTTCCTTCACCACGTTTTGACGGGGGAAAATCAATCCTACTACTTCCTGGACAAATCCTATATAACAGGTAACAGTTTTTTTTATATCATATACTTACCAGTAGTAAGTAAGAAATATAAGAAACGGAACCCCAACCATAATATGCCTCGTTCTCCAATGTGTTACCTGCCACATAAGTAGGCCCAAAGCTACTTCTCCAAGTGCAAACACGTACGCCATTACTGCTGTACAAAATGCTCTTTTGCCCGTTCCTACCATTTCAATGGCTGTAAAAAAGAAGTACATGTGAGATCAAACCGTATGTAACATTCTATATTTCTATTATTATGCTGTGATTCAACAGCACATTAAAATCTACAGAGTAATCTTCAATAAATAGAGGTAGTTGATTTGTATACAGCAAATAAGGTGATGTTTTTCGTATTTCATCGAATATAACATGTAACATATAACATTTTGGAATTTTGGATGTTAAATTTCTTGGATATTTATTTCGTCAGGAAAATCTACGTTCAAAACCACAAGCCAAGAACTTCAATCATTTTGCGACAGTATCTATAAAATAACTTAGAGAATTCTGAAAAAATTAATTAATTAATTAAAAAACTAGGAAAGTAAAATTATGTGTATAAGGACCGTATTTTAGCTTGGTCTAAGTATTTCAGGAGCAAAAAGCTATTTGAAAGACGAGAAGAAAACAAAAAAACAAATTGAGGCAAATTTCTTTTACTATTAATAGTATGATAATAAAATATCAGATGTTCCTCAAATTATTTCTATGAAAAAAAAACAACTTACCGAATTTTATTGTTATTATTTACCTGTACACCCACGTCTAATATTTTTTCACATGCTGATATAATGACTTTTGTTTTGTACTTAGGCCTGATTTCATAGCTTAGTACTACAAGAATATGCTATGAAATATTTCTAAGAAATATTTGCTTTAGAACAACTTAGTTAAATTATAACCTGATTTAAAGTCACTGACAACCCTGAAAAGCAGACGAAAGGATAGGCAAATTCAATTCTATGAATGGATTTTTACCTCTATATAAAAATAACAGCTTAATAATATGTAAGTATTACTTTTGCTGTAGTAAAGTTACTACATACAATCTGCTCCATATACTCGAATTCGGAAAACCGCAGTAAACAGTTATCGAGTCAACTCAATAGTGCTTTTATTGTGGTTTGAAATATGAAATGAAATATTTGAGTTTTACGTCCCACGGTTATGCCGGCTAGACTAAAGGAGACGGTGATGATAAGAAATGAATGAAATGCTGGAATGAAGAAAGTGGGAGGAAACGAGAGAATCCCAAGAAAACCCACGCACACGGTGTTTGTCCACCATAAAGTTCACATGGCACTAGCTGGGATCGAACCAGAGATCCCATGCACCAGAAGTGAACGCTCTACCACTGAGCCACCGCGGCCCCTTTTATTGTAGTTGGATGGATAGAATGATAGTGAGCTGTTGTCTGTTGGTGGTCGAACCCTAGTAAGACTCTATTTTCCGTCTTTTATAATTTCTGGTATATTAAAAAACATAACTTAATTTTAAAAATATTAGTATTTTATAATTTCTTTAATACATACTTTTGAATTATCACCATTTTTAACAACTGCAATTACGCAGCTAAGTGTTCCCGGTATCCGAGTTGTCAGTGCCCATGTTTTCCGTGTACGTACTTTAAGCTTTATTTCTAATAAGGATATAATTTTTACGGTATTGGCCCAGCCCCCGTATTATCCTTACTTGAGAAATGGGAGGCAGGTAACTTGAATTAAGATGTAGTGAACTTTGGCCAGAAATACCAGCATCAGGACACGATACGTCGACCACGCAGTACTAAAGTACAAACTTGTGGTGGATCATTGCCAATTGTGGAATGCAACCCAAGCTAAATTAATTTATAGTCTTAATTAATCATTTGACTCTTAGTTACAGATTAATTGTGTTAAGTGATCATTACATTTACAGCCATATTTGTGTAAGAAATGAACATGATTCGCTACCAGAAATTTACCGAAAAGCTGATCCTTATATTATTTAGCATGGATGAGACCTATGAAAACTACGATCGATTAAGAGGTTATATTGAATTGTTCACTGGAGAACAAAGCCAATGTAAGGGGCCGCGGTGGCTCAGTGGTAGAGCGTTCACCTCTGGTGCTTGGGGTCCCGGGTTCAAACCCAGCCCCCGCCAATGAACTTTGTGGTGGACAAACACATTGTGCATGGGTTTTCTCGGGGTTCTCCCGTTTCCTCCCACTTTCTTCATTCCACCATTTCATTCATTATTCATCATCACCGTCTCCTTTAGCCTAACCAACATAACCGTGGGACGCAAAACTCAAAGATTTCATTTCATTTTACAAAGCCAATGTAGTTTCTACACCAAGAGTTCTTTATCGCTTTCACTTTCGAACGACGAAAGGAGAGAAGAAAATATGATGATCGTGAAAAAAGAGAGAAAATCGAATTCGATATTTCAACGAGTTTGCACGTTTCATGGCCCATAGATATCGAAAAAAATCATTTTTCGACATTTTGTTCGTCTGTTTGTCCCTTCTTCCTGATGTACAATCGCCTAGAAGCCATACCGTTGAACGTATTGAGACTAAATTTTAAACTTAAGATTTTTCATGTGATGCTTCAAGGAGATTTTTCAATTTTCTTCCTACCCCCAAGAATAAAACTAGTTTACTGAAGGGTGAAAATAAAACTAGCGATTTTGTCAAAAACAGCTCTAATGATTTTGTTTATATTTCATATATATATATTTTTTTCTTTTTCAACAACCCCGTTAAAAATAGTTAGATCAATAACAACCGGAAAACAGTGAGATTTTTACTAGCGTTCGATCACCAACAAGCAACAGCTAGTTATTATTCTGTCCATCGAACTACAGTAAAAGCACTATAGACTTGATTTAATAACTGTTTATTGCACACTTCGTTTTTCCGACTTCGAGTATATAGAGCAAATTGTATGTAGTAACTTTACTACAGCTAAAATAATACATACATATTATGAAGCTATTATTTTTATAGAGAGGGAAAAATCAATTCATAGAATTGAACTTGGCCTATCCTCTCATACATTACATAACATTTTTGAGTTTTACGTCCCACGATTATGCCGGTTAGGCTAAAGGAGACGGTGATTATGGGAAATGAATGAAATGGTGGAACAGCTTTTTGACAGTTTTGTAAAATATGACTCATGCGATTTTGTTATTTTTTAAACAAATATTTCTTTAATAACCGTAACTTACAGCATAAATCATTTCTTATGGAAAAATATACAAGGGCTAATTTACTTTTCGGAGTGCATTTTCTTTCGACGAAGTATTTTTTTGGAAACGCCTCATAATTTTATTTGTATTTCACAAGAAAGCATTTCATTAGTAACTCCAGCACAAGATAATTTAGTTTAAGGAACTGAAGCGATAAAGTTTAGTGTGGTGGCCCATACCTTTTATTTAAGATTGTGAGAACGTTTTATAGCCCAATTAAATAAGCAAGCATAAACTAATTAAAGGGATGCATATCTAATGCGACGTATTATTTACTGCGAGTCAAAATAGTTTCAATGAACTTTGTCACCTTCTTCAGTTGACGAATCTTCATGCAAAATTGCTTCTTATATTATTAATTTGTTAAACAATAGCGTTATTTCAATAATGATTACAGTCACTAACCTCATAAAAGTGCAAACATTCAGCTGAGTTCAAATTGAGTATGATATTTTCTTTCTTCTAATGCATTAACTGTAAATATCTCATCGCATTAGGTAAGCATCCTTTTTGTTAATTTAACAGCACACTACAATTACGTATCCTGACTTATTAGGTAAAAATATTAAAAATATACTAAATGATAATAGGAATAATGACACACTAATATGCAAAGAGAAAGATATAAGATATTATTTACATCAGAAAAGAAAATAAGCTTCGTCTGTAGTTGATCGTTTGAACTAGTTGAAGCCAGAGATAAGGAAAATTAGATATCACATCCGCAAGTTTGGAAACCAGAAACAGAGGAAATTAGGTGTTACACTTACTATTTTTGAAACCAAACATAAAGAAAATTAGATGTTACGTCCATTGTTTTTGAAACCAGAGATAGAGAAAATTAGATGATTACTTTCACTATAGTAAAGTTTATATATTTTCAGACATTTAAATCAAGTGCACATACAAGGGGCAATCAAAACGTTCCCGGAATATTTTTGTAGCTCTTTATTACGACAATATAATCTTTATTACTTAATCACCTTCAAAGTAAACACCTTCAGAACATACACACTTCCTCCACTACTTATCCCATTGCTGAAAATATCGACGAAAGTTCTCTTTTGGTATCTTCCGAAGCTCAGCCGTCGCGTTGGCTTTGATGTTTTCTACGGTGGCAAAACAGGTATCAGTGCTGTTTTCCTTAAAGCACTGACACCGTAAACTGCATTTTCAAGAAAACGGCGTTTTAATGTTGAAAACCGCGTACAAAATGAATAGGGTTAGTCAAATTTTGCCCCTTTTTACATGGACATTTGTACATCTACGCATGCATGGCATATACAGTCAAATACTACCAAAAGTCACCAACAGATAGGACAAAGCACCCATTAAAGCACACACATGGACATTCCTTGTTCTTTTTTTTTTTTTCCCCTTACCCTTCAAATGTCAAAACTAGAACAACATTCCGGAAACTTTTTGATTGCCCCTTGTATATAACAGAGCTACCAACTGTAGATCAAATCAGTATGCCAACATTATCCAGAAATATTTTCTTATTATCAGTTTCATATCCATTTTAACCCAATATTTGTACCACTGAAGTAATAATTTGGTTAAGGTTAATTAAGTAATGCATGGATTTGAAGTTTAATACCCCTTTCAGCACAAAGGGAATATAAGGCATGAACCTACAGCTTGATATAGGAGCCGAATTGCAAGAGCTCCCACCACCAGAGGTCAAACTCGGGTTCACCGTTCCAAAGGCTTTATACTAACCATAAGTTCACGGAGGAGCTCAAGAAATACTATGAAAAGGAATTAATGTCTACTAAAAAGATGATAAAGTAAACAGTAAGTCGAGCATTATTATTTAAAAAAAAAATACCATACCTAAAACGTAGGTCACTAGATACAATCCAGAGTTACCGACGCCATTTAAGAATATGAAACAAACATACATGTAGTAGTTGGTGGACAATGTTTGTCCTAGTCCAGCGATACATAGAATTACAACCAATGCCATAAATACTGTCTTCCTTCCTATCCTGGAAAAGAAAAGAAAGAAAAAAAAAAACAGTAAATGAACAGAAGTGCAATTTCGAGACTTTTAAAGAGACAATCCGGGTTGCCATACAGAGCAGACTTTGTCACGTGATCGGGTCAAAAGTCACGTTGCGTGCTAAAGCGGTTCCTGGAGATTCCAAATTCAGATGTGAGATATTTCAAGCACGTAACCTCCACATGAGGCGCCCTGGCTAATTCGAAGAAGATGCATATACTTTATCATTATTATTGATTTTACTCAAACAACTTGACTTGTGACAATGTTCTATCCATATTTACCTTACGTGCTATACATTGATTTTAAGCTCTTCATTATGTCTTTGCAATAAGCCTTCAATTAGCCATCTTCTTATTATAGTTTTTGAGATATGTGGACGACTTCAATTTTTTCATTGATTTTCCATTGACATTAATGTTAATGATTCGTGCTTTTTTGACTATGTTCCATCCATTTTAGGACAATTTGCTTTTAGAATCTAGAATCTACATAGTCTCTTCTACATTTGAGCTGAATTTCAGCCCTCTCCCTCTTTTAGTTTTTGAGATAAGTGGAGGAATTATTTGTTTTTCATTTATTTTCCATTGACATTAATGTTAATGATTCGTGCTTTTTTGACTACGTTCCATCCATTTTAGGAGGATTTGCTTTTAGAATCTAGAATCTACATAGTCTCTTCTACATTTGAGCTGAATTTCAGCCCTCTCCCTCTTTTAGTTTTTGAGATAAGTGGAGGAATTATTTGTTTTTCATTTATTTTCCATTGACATTAATGTTAATGATTCGTGCTTTTTTGACTACGTTCCATCCATTTTAGGAGGATTTGCTTTTAGAATCTAGAATCTACATAGTCTCTTCTACATTTGAGCTGAATTTCAGCCCTCTCCCTCTTTTGGTTTTTGAGATAAGTGGAGGAATTATTTGTTTTTCATTTATTTTCCATTGACATTAATCTTAATGTTTCGTGCTTTTTTGACTACGTTCCATTCATTTTAGGAGGATTTGCTTTTAGAATCTAGAATCTACATAGTCTCTTCTACATTTGAGCTGAATTTCAGCCCTCTCCCTCTTTTAATTTTTGAGATATGTGGAGGAATTATTTGTTTTTCATTTATTTTCCATTGACATTAATGTTAATGTTTCGTGGTTTTTGATTATGTTCCATCCATTTTAGGACTACTTGATTTTGGAATATAGAATCTACATAGTCTCCACTACATTGGAGCTGAATTTCAGCTATTTCCCCCAAAAGTCTGTTCACATAATTGCAACCAGATGGACCCTTTACAATAGACATTAGAAATCTGTACACCAAGTTATAACACACAGCAAATTGATTCACCTCTTTTCCTTTGAAGAACAAATTTTAGGTTCTTATTTTATCTATATTTTAATTGTGTATTTCAAGGTTTCTTGCTTTGTCACATGAATTTATTTTACATTAGGTTGTCTAAAAAGTATTGAGCCTTTAAAGGCCAAAATTGAAAATATATTTATTACGATTTTAAAAGAACATTATGAAAGCACACATGCACCATTATGTTTGATGACCTTCTGTCTTTTTTTTTTTTTTTTCGGCAACACCACCTCGTCATTATAGAACTTTTGACATGTGGTTTCCACAGGCCTCTTTGAAACTAACCTACTCAGGGAGTTCTGCAGAGACCGAAAAACAATATTATTATTATTATTATTATTATTATTATTATTATTATTATTATTATTATTATTATTAATAATAATAATAATAATAATAATAATAATAATAATAATAATAATAATAATAATCTGGCGGTGCCAGGACTAGGCTATATAGAGGATGCACTAAAACATTTCAGGATTTTAGGATTTAGGATTTAGATTTCTGGGCTTTCGGCATCTAAGGCCATTTAGACCTTCACGATTTGAGGGATGACGTCCCTCGGCGAGCAGACAATCCGGGGAAAGGGAAGGAAGAAAGGATTGGAGAAGGAAGGAAGCGGCCTGGGACCTTTAAGTTAGGTACCACCCCGGCATTTGCCTGGTGTGAATGAGGAAAACCCAGGAAAAGGGTGGCTGCCTGAAAAAGCGTGTTACACTTTTTCGACCGAGTGGCCCCACCGGGAATCGAACCCGGAACCGCTCGCACCGAAGGCGAGAGCGTTAGCGACTACGCTACGCGGGGCCACCTAAAACATTTCAGCCAAGTTCTCTCAATTTCTGAGGGGTTCTTAAAGATGTGTGAGATCTAGCGTTGTTCGCGTGGATATATAACAAACTTTCCATTGATCAGTTCCAGCACTTATTTTGAATTGTTAGGTGAACTCAAGCTAATTGTCGAAAATACAGGTCCAAATCTATTCCTCTGCCCGGCAGCTGCAGCAGCAATAGCTCGTGATACACGTTGCCCTTCCAATACCATCAAACGCACAGCATAATCTTCCTGAGCGTCAGAGTGAGCTTTGACACAGACTGTGGAGCTTCTCCTCCCTTCGACCACGATATTTGTTTCATATTGTTGTCATCGTTTATCTGCTTTTCATCACTCGTAATCAACTGCTTCAGAAATGTCCCGAGTTCGTTACTTTTGAATAGAGATTCGTAGATAGATATTCGATCAGGTAAATGTTCTTGAGTCAAATCATCTGACACCCAAATGTCGATCTTCTTTTTATAGCCAGCTTTCCACAAATGGCTTAACATTGTTTGTAATGGATGTTTAAGTCAATAGTGATGTCGTGATTTCTGACATGCCAATATTGCTCGACTTTTGCCAGAAATATCATTCAGTTTTGCTGTGATCGGTCACCCACCGCGAGAAGCACCTTAGACACCGAAATTTCCAAAACAAAAGCGAATGAACCATTTTGTGGCTGTTGCTTTTGATAACTTATCTTGTTCTTATACAGCACAAATTTCTTCACGGGCCTGTGCTGCATTTGCATCTTCATCGAAATAATATTTTAAAATGTAGCTCAGTTTTGCGGAAAGTTCACAAATCTTCATGGCACAATATCGCAATGAATTATAAGAATTCCAGTACTTTTTGTACATCTACTAGCTTCAATTGTCAGTTGTCGAATGACGTTAGGTCGGACCTGCTGCGACTCATATACCCTGATATTTGGGAGACTAACGTCGTGCACAAAAAGCTCACTACTTTTTAGACTACCTACTATATATGTTTAATATTATAAGATGATACATTGTAATCAGAATTAAACAAGCCGTTTACTTCGTATAAAATATTTCAAAAGATTATGGCGACCAGCTTGCATTCCACACACACAAAAAAAAAAAAAATACCATATGTCCAGAACGGAAAGTATTATTAGAAACAAATAAGTACTTGGCTATTATCCCTCTTTAAAAATTGTATATACTTTCAATTTCGTACATAACTTTCCTTTCTTTTCGATCAACAATAATCTCTTTTTTCTTTATAAACCGAGAGAATAGAACGGAAACACAGACGAAGTTGGAGAATGACAGAACACAGAACTCGAGCCAATTAGTAAGAGCGACATCTTGTAATCAAACCAATTAAAAAAGATCCAAACGGTTACACTTTGGAGGTGAACTCGGAACTTGAGAATTCGCAAATGCAAGTAATCCACCTTCATTCCTAAAAGTCGAAAAAGTATGCAGTTCTGTATAGAGCCAATAAACAAATAGAATGTAACATAAATGGAAGCATTATGATAAATAAAAGAACATAAAATCTTTGACTGGTCTACACATTGGTTCTTCATATCTTAGGACCTGGGTTCCAATTCCGGAGCTAAAGAATAGACTAAGAATAAAATCCAATAACATGTATTGCCAAGAAAGAAAATAGATGAAAGAATTATTCAAATAAATTAAACAAATGAACATCTAGTTACAAATTTCTATAATTCCTGAATATTCTTTATATTTCCAAGCTTTCGACTCTTTTCTGGAGCCTTGGTCACGGACGTTAAAGACAGAAAGAAGAAGAATAAAAACATCAAGGAATAAAATGGAACACAATCAGCAAGGGAAAAGCTGTGCTGGAGAACACTTGTCATATGCGCCGGTAATCTTCAAATGATGATGTTGCAATCTGCAATATAGCGGAATTTACTTGTGCATTCTTTTCTCCTTTGTTGCAATGTTGCCAACTCGTGTTATTATTTTTGTTGTTACGCCAATGCTGTGTGAATTTTGTAATTACCGCGTTCCATTCATCACTCAACCATCCCTTGTCCAAATTTAATTTCGGTTTCATTTAAATGAATAAATAAATTTTCAGAAACAAGTTTCTTTACTTCATTTCAAGCACTCAATAAAGTTTTGAATATTCTACCTTGTACTGTGTTTCTCTTAAATATTTCGATAAACCAGACTCCGGGTTTTCCGCTTTTGATTCTCTAATATGCTCCTTGACTAGGATCTCTAGATTTCTTTTAATTTTGCCTATGTAACTTATGGCAACTGCATTTTATTTCATAAATACCCGATTTTACGTTGGGATCAGTGTAATAACTTAAATTGAGCAAAGTTCTTTTCTTAAAGTTTTGGAGAGCTTTAAAGAGTTGTAAAACTGTGTTATGTATAAATCTTATTCGAGTGCGTGGTCCTGGGTTAATTCCCGGTGGAGGTACAGTTGAACGAAAAAAAGTGGTTCGGATTCCACTATAATCAGTAGGTCCATGTCTCTCTTAGGCGCCCAGGCATAATCGTGGAACGTTAAACTCAAAATACCAAACCAAAACCAAATCTTATTCAATCTCCATTTTATTTATTGATCTTTTTCTTCTTCTTCTTCTTCTTCTTCTTCTTCTTCCAGTTCTAACCTCTGGGACCAAGACTCCAGGGAAAGTTGAAAGCTCGGAAATATTGTATTCAGAAATTACAGAAATTTTTAAGTTGAATGATAGTTATATAATTCCTGAGCCTGTTACATTGTCTGAAGTAAACAAACGAAACTCTGCTGTAAATGTATAAGCAACTTTTACAGGAATTTAAACAAAGTCTAGGCAAAATTTCTGAGCATGTTATTAATTCAATTCAACTTTCATTCATTTAAGTACTACAGATTTGTAGTTTAATAGCAAGTAGATATATTACACATAAACAAAACTAAGCAATTAATTAGATTATTTTAAAAGAATAGTAAACTGTTATGTGTGACCAGTGTGTATCTATTTACGGTGGATGAAAAGCAAACTTATAGGAAGAAACCTTACCTGTCTGATAAACTTCCCGCCACAAGTGTACTGAAGAAGAAGGACATGAAATTAATTGTTCCAACTATTGACAGCATCCATCTCTTGTCACATGTTATGTCCCACTGGAAGTAGATGATGCGTGTCTCATTATGACATTATTACACGAGCACCAACTGCAAAACAACAATAAATACCTGCAATTCTAAATTGCAATCCTGAATTGCAAATTGCAAACATTAAGGAAACTCAAGAGGCAACATCGGAATAGAATAAGAACGTATAACAATATCGTTGTTATACGTTCTAAATGTAGTGCTCGTTTTATATGTTAAAATATATTAGATATAAACGTAAAAAAAAAAAAATACTCATAAGTCAGCCACTGTGCTGTCTTTGTCGCAAGCAAACCTTCCTTGGTACACTTCAAGTACTCATTTTGCTCAATGAGTGAAAGAAGTTTATATATGTTATAATTTTATATAATGAGATAACACAATTTATAAGAACTGTTTTTGAGATACAGAGTCCACCAGAAAAAATGTATACATTCTTTGTCATCCTGTGTCAGGATACTGGCATCGACAATTGTTCTGAAATTTAAGTATGTTGTAGTACGATTTCCGCTCAACAGATGTCGGTACTGTCAGCACGGTTAGTGAGAAAAGAAAATGGCAGGAGCACACTTGACGTTCGAGCAGCGTAAGCATGTTTTGAAGTGTTTTATCGGGTTTGGGAATGCCATCGAAATGCAGCGTCAGTGGAGAGGGGAGTTTGGTACTGAACCACCAACCCGCCTAACAATCAAACGCACTGTTAACAAGTTTGAGGCGCATGGAATGACGAGCGGTCCGGTCGCTGCAGCTGCAGCGGTCAATCTATCAATGGAGACTGATGCACATGCCTCTGTAATCTTCAGGCGAAAGTTCTCGAGCGTCCCAACTGAAAACAATTGAAAATGTCAACATTTGTTGGGCGAAAAACCATACTACAACATACTCAAATTTCAGAACAATTTAACAATGCCAGTATCCTGATACAGAGTGACAAAGAGTGTATACATTTTTCTGGAGGACTCTCCACATTTTACCCCCCCCCCCAAAAAAAAAAAAAACTTGGTCTAGGGTAATCCTAACAAAGATTGACATAATATCATAATCAAATATACACAGAAGTTTAATGCAATGTATAAATCTTGAAACTAATATTTAAAAAGTAGTTTTCCATATTTCAGCTTGTGAAACTGATTATTAATTGAAGACAAATATTGATCACAGAAAAGAAGAAGAAAAAGAAGATTTTCTACTTTAGCTTACTTGATGAAAACACAAGAATAAGATGACGCAAGAAAAATTATTATTTCTCTTTCAAGAATTCTTCATTTAGGTTATTAAGTGTATTTAGTTGAGTTGTCTAAAACGTTCTCTCATTAAGAAACCATGTTCCCTCACCTTCATAACAGACTGAAGAAAATTTCAGGAGCCTTGAAAGCTTTTAAGGGACTTGAATAAAACGAAGATCTAATCATTAAACATAAAAAATAAATAAATAAATAAATAAATAAATAAAAGTGTATCCTGCGCGTTAAAAGATTAACATTTATTTTTTAAGAAACATTTTAGCTACACTATCAGTTTAGCAAGTTGACAAGGTCACTTTGATCATGTTGAAAGAAATAGAGGTACTCACAACTAGGGACGTACGCAGGGGGTGGGTCCTGGGGATCCGGACCCCCCCCCAAAAAAAAATTCGACTTTTGTGTAAATTTAACCTAATTTTAGGAGCAATTTTAGAAATTTTAATATAAAATACCCTCATATTGAGTTTGAACCCCTCCCGAAATAAATTCCTGCGTACGCTACTTCTCACAACTATCCTACTCGTGGAGAAGATAATTCATTTACCGTATATCACTGAACATCTTCATACGGAAGATCACATATTTATATGGATGTAAAATTGTACTAAGTATACAATAATAGCATATTTAGAGTGAAGTGATCTATCTTTATTGATTACTCACAGAATTTTTTAGCGCATCAATTGTTTTCGTGAACGAACACGACATGCAAATAGTTGAATTTCGCATATCAGCGAAAAGCATAGTGACTCTGAAAAATTGTGTTCGCAGAACAAAACGAAAAGGGGTTCACCCTATTCCTAATGCTGAAAATTGTATTTTCCATTGTTTACAATGAGAATTTGGCGCGCCAAATGTTTTTCCAAGGTTAAGTTAATGGGCATCCGGTTTTTCGGTGATTATTTCTCAATGGTATGTCTGATCGGAACATGCGATCTGTTATGACACTCAACGCGCGCTCTCGAAACACCATGGGAAAACTTGGTTAAAAACGGTGTAGGCATCTCGTTGGGGTATCCGGACAAACGAACGCCTATGTCGAGTAAAGAAAAAAATGAAATGAAATCTTTGAGTTTTACGTCCCACGGTTAGGCCGGTTAGGCTAAAGGAGACGGTGATTATGAGAAATGAATGAGATGGTGGAATGAAGAAAGTGGGAGGAAACGGGAGAACCCCGAGAAAACCCACGCACACGGTGTTTGTCCATCACAAAGTTCACTTGGAGGGAGCAGGGTTTGAACCCGGAACCCCAAGCACCAGAGATGAACGCTCTACCACTGAGCCACCGCGGCCCCCTATGTCGAGTAAAGAGAAGCTTCGTCCCAATTATATACTACCTAGCTATATAAAAGAATATTGAGAAAAATAATTCTTTCCTAACTATGTAACTTCGATAAACGATTAAATAATTACTTCTTCTATATATTAACTAATACCTTTATATATAGGGTGTTACAAAAATGTGTCACAAAATTTGGAAACAGATTCCTCACATCAAAATAAGAAAAAAAAAGTTCATACGGACCTGTGCTCAAAAGTGGACAGCTTTGGAGTTATAGGGTGCCGAAAACGTGAAACAAGTGAACTTTAAAAGTTCATAGTTCCATTACTATGGAGCCTATTGCAGTCAAGTCCAGACGTCACTGAGGAACTGGAATCTAAATTATTCAAATATCCACGTTTAAGAATACTCCAGTACTTGCACACCAACTTTAAGAGAGGTAGGTGGAGAGTGATCAAATACTCCCAAACAACTTCTTTAAAAATGATTATGCAAGTAGCGGAGGTTCTGAAAAATGGATATTTGGATAGTTCACCTACTAGTTCCTTACTCAATCCGACTACGATCGGTCCTATAGTAGTAGAACTATGGACCTTTAAAGTTCATTTTTTCATGTTTTCGGCACCCGAAACTGTGCACTTCCGAACGCAGGTACATATTACCTTTTTTTAACACACTTTTTATATATATGCAACATACATATTAAAATAGTGTACAGCATACTAATTCCATAATAACTGTTAATGCTATACATTGCTGAAGCGAGCGATCCTCTCTCTCACTAATTTCAACCCCAAATTATAGAAGTAAGTCTCTAATCTCTAACAAAACAAAAATAATATTCAGGAAAATATGTTATATAAAATTGGGGACAACGCGCTTTCTCATTATTGACCCATTTTAACTGTAAACGTTTGAGACGATTAAAAATTCTCACAAGTAAACCTTACGTTTCGGTGAATCGAGTTGCTGACTGATACACATATGAGAAAGTAGTACTAAATGTGGTCAGTATTTCAGTGAAGTTGTAGGTGCGAAGCTCCAGGGGTTTAGGAGATACAGCTACCAGAACATCACATGGAAGTACAGAATAGTCTTCATACAGTTGGAGGTAAAAGCTCTGTAAGACTTCTTGTAACGACAAAAGGTGAATAACAAATATATGGGTACATAGTAGGACTAGGGAGAAGTCATATAGTAAGGGTATACCTGACGGCGGCCATCTTGAAATCCGGCATTTTGAATTAAGGTTAAGTTTTTAAAATAGGAATAGGGTCATGTGATACATGATTTAAGGCGCAAATTTAATCAGAAGAACAATGGTGACGTTAGTTTAGATTTACGCGAAATTGGTAAAAAGTTACAGGGACATTAAAGATTGTTGCAGCATATGTATTAGTCCTTTACCCCACCTTGTAAATTTTGTGTTAATGATAATAATTAAATAAAAAGCAGGTGGATAAATATTAGGTCTATGGTAAGAGTTGCCTTGATGGCGGCCATGTTCGAATCCGCCATTTTGAATCAGACAAAAGTTTTAAACAAAGCGCATAACAGTGACACCTTATTAATAGCAAATTTTACCATAACTCCAGTGGTATAACCATTTTTGCTTTAACATTAACCAGCACAAACTTAAATTGATCGCTTCTTACGACTACTGCTTTGACGGAATTCTTAACGACAAATGTGTCAAGTGTAACTCGATTGCCTTTGTCAGGTGTGCTCACTGTGAGCAGAGCATTTATGCAAGTCATGCATGGGCGTCTCTGGCGGGGGGGACGAAGGGGACGCGTCCCCCCCCAATATTTTGAAGTACAAAATATTCAATATTTTATTCTAATTTAATTTATTTACTAATGAGAGAATATCATATAAATAATAATTATTATTTGGAATATAATATTCAGGCTGTGAAACGATTATAACAGAGTTATACTTTAGGGGGTCCGTGAAGGTAAGCAGAAAGATCACAAAGGAAATCCAAGATAATAAACAGGTTGGGCTAGGTAGTACGATTTAAATCACTTTCTTTGATGTCCCCCACAAATTTTGCATGCCAGAGACGCCAGTGAAGTCATGCACTCTTTTCTAAACTACATATTGATTGTACTAATTGAGGACATTTCTGGAAGAAAGACCCAAGTTCAATTATGACTTAGAACATGGCGGATTAGAACATGGCCGCCATCAAGGCAACTCTTACCATAGACCTAATATTTATCCACCTGCTTTTTATTTAATTATTATCATTAACACAAAATTTACAAGGTGGGGTAAAGGACTAATACATATGCTGCAACAATCTTTAATGTCCCTGTAACTTTTTACCAATTTCGCGTAAATCTAAACTAACGTCACCATTGTTCTTCTGATTAAATTTGCGCCTTAAATCATGTATCATATGACCCTATTCCTATTTTAAAAACTTAACCTTAATTCAAAATGCCGGATTTCAAGATGGCCGCCGTCAGGTATACCCTTACTATATGACTTCTCCCTAGTCCTACTATGTACCCATATATTTGTTATTCACCTTTTGTCGTTACAAGAAGTCTTACAGAGCTTTTACCTCCAACTGTATGAAGACTATTCTGTACTTCCATGTGATGTTCTGGTAGCTGTATCTCCTAAACCCCTGGAGCTTCGCACCTACAACTTCACTGAAATACTGACCACATTTAGTACTACTTTCTCATATCTGTCTCAGTCAGCAACTCGATTCACGCAAACGTAAGGTTCACTTGTCAGAAAATAAAAAGATCATATTCACCATAGTTTGTATTTTTTTTTTTTTTTTTTACAAAGGTATAAAAATTTTAATTATATCTTCCGGGGGGGGGATGAAGTGGATTCCCTGGTATTTGGTTTATTTCAATTGTGAGAGTGAGGATTATGTGGAAACATTAATGAACACACACTCATCTTGTGTTAAAATTGAATAATATTTACGAAAGTTAAGTTATCACAGAATATATATTTTTTTAACCTTCGGGGAGGAGGGAACTGATCCATACCACATAAGGAGGAGGCTGAATTCATCGCTCATTCTTGACTGATTTCAATTCCAAATACTGGGGATTACGATAAAGATTCAAAGAAAATGTGTATTATGTTGTATCAAAACCGAATAATTTTTAGAAAATTTATAATTGAACTCTAAAAGAAATATAAGTGTAAATCCAATAATTACTCTTTACCGAGGAGATGATTGGAAAGCCTAAAAAGAAAATGTAAGGCACATTGCGCCAAAACTGAACATTTTTAAACTAAAATTATCGTGAACATATTCTTGAAATTGAGGGGGGGGGGGAGAAGAAATTCACACTTTCATTCGTGGCAGAATTTAGCCCTGAGCTGTGGAGATATTTTCCCTGCCATAAAGAAAACATACATTAACTTTTGTCATAGTATGCACATTTTTAAGTGGTTTATATCGGAAAGGTATCTTGCAGCTACATTTATAAACTTTCAACATGAAGTGGATTTTACTCCCTTTACCCCCCTTATACTTGATGGATTGCAACCCCAAACAATAGCATTATTTCTGCAAGTGAAAGGAAGGTACACTCATGTCCAAAATGATTGTCGCATATCTATAACTGTATTCTTGTAACAATATAATTTGATAATGATTTTGCAGGGTACTTTTAATACTGATACTATGTGTATAATCGGGAAATGTATATGTGGTAAATTTCATAAGAAAATAATTATAAATACGAAAATTAGAATGAGTAAAACAAAATGTTGCTAAATGGACAAGGAAGTTTTATTTTCGTTCTATTGTTCTTATTTACTGCTCTTTTGACATGAAATTTGCCACATACATGTCTTTGCTGATTATACATCTACTAACATTATAAGAAATACCGAGCAAATTCGTTATCAAATTATATTCCTAGAAAAACATATTTATAGACATGCGACAATAATTTTAGACATGAGTGTACATACCAGAACCAATATACTGTACAAAGAAAGAAAGAAACAATACAGAGCATGTCGAAAACATAATTCGAATTACATATAAAAAGTCTGCAGTAAAAGTTATCATCTTCTCTAATATAAGGATTATGATTTTTTTATAGTATCAAAACAACACACCTAAATACCTAAATCTTACAAAAAGTAACTAATCAGTGGCAGTAGAACATTCAAAAATGATGTGATCTAAGTTAGATTCTTACCTCTGTCATAATGGTGGTTTCAGTGTTGTCATACACCCACTGATCGCACGAAGTAGTTTCGTTCGTAAAAGAATCCGCCGCGCAGTTTCCATCGTTAGAAATGTTATTTCTTACATACATGGAGCATTCCTCGGGAACGTATTCGCCTTCCCTTTTAGTGATGGGAATGGCATTATTCACCCATTGGGCTGAATATTCAAGATTAGTATCATTGTCACAGCCAGGAACATAACACCTAAAAAAACGAAAAGAGTTGAGAGACATATCATTAAATTATACAAAACAAGAATTTTAGTAATGATCCCAAAAAATGGATCAAAAGATTGCGATTTAGGCCAAGGATTTTAAGAATGATTAAAAAAAACTGCATCAAAAGATTGTGATCTTGGCCGATAATTAGTTTTTGGATCAGGGGCCCCTAAATCGAGATTTCCTAATTTTTACGAAATAAGCACATAATACTGAGTTAAGTTATAGTTTGGGTTTGGCTACACTATATGCAGTTCTCCAGATATAAAGTTAACAAGAAAATTTTTGATTGAAATATGTTGGTTTTTTTGGATCAAGGGTCACAAAAATTTTGAACGGCCCCTATACCGAGTTTTCGCATTTTTACGGAATAAGCACATCATATTGAGTAAGTGATAGTTTGGCTACTCTAGAAGGGGATCCAGGACCGACTGCTGGGGGGTAGGGGCGATGGGTTGTCATACTGCTACTTTTAAGGGCTTCAAACTCTGGGATGGGTTTTATTTATATACATAAAATAAGAAAGTTTCGTCTTCTGGGGGGGGGGATCGCCCCGATCGCCCCCTCCCCCTGGATCCGCCCCTGGGCTACACTATATGTAGTTCTCCAGACATAAGGCCTAAAATATTTTTTTTGATTGAAATATATTGAATTTTTTTGATCAGGGGCCACAAAATTTTTGAATGGTCCCTAAATCGAGTTTTCATATGTTTCACGGAACATCATACTGAGTTAAGTGATAGTTTGGGTTTGGCTACACTATATGTAGTTCTCTAGAAATTAGGCCTACAAGAAAATTTTTGACTGAAATATATTGGATCTTTTGATCCAATAATAAGAAAATAATGGCACGTACCTTAGCGTCTTTGGTTTTATTTAAGTATCAATGATTTCAATGTCCCACTGACATCTTTTTCCGGACGAGTAAATTTAAGTTACCTGTTGAACTACTGACAATTTACATGTGATTTCTTCATCCAACTGGAAATATTTAACTTTTTTTGTCCTTTTTAACACTCCGTAAATGTCGTCGAGAAATATACTAATCGTTAATGGACAATTTGTTGTTAAAGACAGTAATATGTACATATAACTACCAACTTTTCTTTAAAATACTATATCGCAATTATACAATGTTGACAATTACTATTTTGTTCAATTCTTAGCTATTGTATGTACATACTATTGTACAGTTATCCTGTATAACATAGTGTCTGATGAAGCCAAAGAGTTAGTTGGTGAAACTGTAACATGTGTTGAATTTTAATGAAAATATAGTTTTGCACAGCAAATAATTAGTTTGTATTTAATTCTTAAAAGTATTGGTGACTTGATTTGATTATGATAGCATTATGATAGAGACCATTGGTGGGTAATGCTACAAATCTTTTGAATTGTTAGTAATTATTCGTGTCTATTAAGAAGCATATAGAATCTATGAAGTGAACTCGGAAAATAAGTTCCTCTACCACCATGAAAAATCGTAAAGCAGTGGTTAAACAAGAAACCAGTTTAATGTGAAAGCCAATCATACGTCATGTGGTAATGTATTACCAAGATCCTAAAGATGGTGCTATCGCAGTACTAGCAGAAAGTTTGGATGAGCGGTCCATTCTGTGCCCGTTAGGTATGAAGATTGGACAAACATAGCTCAGAGATACTGTCAAACATTAACAAGACTGAAGTGTGCTATTCCCAGGAAGCGGCCTGGCCTTTCTCCTAGATGGTAGATCACACTTGGCGGCAGGAACGCAAAATTATCTTGCCACCCTTGGCTTGGGAGAATATTGGCTATCCATCGAACGGCCCTGACCTCGCATCCAGTGACTTCCATGTGGATGTTGCGAATATATCCGCGTCATTATACCTCTTTTGGACATACTTTTAGTTCCTGTTCAGATAATGGATATCCGTGAAAAGACAAGAATTTTGATGATTGTTCTCCTTTATACTAATAATTGTTTACGTGTTGTAGTGTCGTGGTATTATCCTTTCGGGAAAAATAATAGCCAGAGCAAAATTGATTTTTGTGAATTATTTTCTCTTTACCACTGCTTTAAAACCCTACAATAAATATGAAGTGCTAATTTGATTTTACGGTAGTTTGTGTATGATGGCTTTTTTTTTTTTATCTCCATTTTACCTTTGCGTTTTGAGCAAAAATATTTATGTCTTTTGAGTTGGGAAAAAACAAGGCAAAAGAATTAGCTCTAAAATTAATTGACAAATATGGTATTAATATACTAGCTTGTCAATATTCTTGTAAGAAATCTGGATTTGGAAGAACTTTAAGTCACTAGGTATGTTTTCTATTAATTCATATTTCTGTTTGCATGAATTTTATTACATTTTATTTAGCATAGTTGATTTACAATAGAAAGAGATAATATTGAATCTTTAGCTTGAATTTTATTGATATCATAGGATTCACAAAAGTACAAAGGAAAATTATTATAGTAGGAACTATTTTTGAAATCAATTATGATCATCAATAATGAAATCAAATGAAATCAAACAGATTTTATATATTTGTTACCTCATTATTTGCAGATGGTATTATATATATATATATATATATTAGTGCAAACCTCTATCCAATTTTTTTCGGCATTAAAGAAGGCTCTCACAGAAGACATTCAGTGTTCGTAGTTTGAGGGAAATTTCCTTAATCTAGGGAAATTTCATGGGTAAATTTAGGAAAAGGGAATTTTTTGATAAAAATTTGAAAATCCAGGTAGATTCTCGCGCTGATTGATTGACCAATATAAAAGCTTAAAATGTCTCTTTGTTCTTCAGAAATACAGCAATACAATAGCAATAGTGTATGTATTTGTTCAAAGTAGCATAATTTGCACCCATGTTGGCTAGGTGTATTTGTTTGTACTTTTAAAAAAATAGAAGCAAAAACCAATGAATAAAACAAATGTGGTTGGCACTTCCTTCAATATAGCTAAATTGATCTTATCAAATAACTTCTGTCATTGGAATTGGACACTGAACAAACTACGAAAAATTTGGTGAGAAAACCGAAAATTTTGTCAGTTGAGGGAAATTTTCGTAAGGAAATCTACAAACACTGAAGACACTTTGAAACCAGTGACGAAGTAAATGAGTTTTTCCGTATGAAGGACGTTTTTCCAACAGGAATTTTAAACTTGGTAAAGCAGTTTGACAAATGCATCGATGTTCTTGGCTTTTATGCGGAAAAATAAACCAAGTATTGTTCTTATTTTCGCGGCATCTTATTTGTTTTATATAAATATCTCTCTCCATAGCCGCCAGGGGAAGCTTATTTTCCGACTTAATCTCGTATATATTTTGCATTAGTACTCAATACAACTATCAATCTACAACCAACTCCAATGAATTCAAATATAAAAATGAAATTGCTAAATTTGAGAAACTTCAAATAATGCTTTGTTTATCTACATATTGGACCGCCACTAGACTAGTAAATAAGTCTTTGTAAATATATAGGTAGGGTGCGAAATCCTGGGAATGAGGAAGAAATTACCTCCACTTAATATTTTTGAAGAAAATTCCCCTTCACTAAAAGCTTACTTGGGAACGAATAAAATGATACTATTGCAAGAAGATTCTAATTGATTACAGTAGTTCATACATAGTGCTAATTAACTTATACGTATTTTACATGTAGGCCTAATTAATGGGTGAATTAATGGTTAACGATATCCCTAATTTTACAAAATTTAGTAATTATGGATATTGTAAAGTTCTGTTTAATGCAGGAGGTAGAGCAAATTACAACACACGGGATCGTTTTCTCCCACTACCAATTTTATTACAAAATTTCCTGTTATAAACAGTAGCTATGATACAATTTCACTATAGAAAGTATAAAAATTCTCTAATACTAGGATAAATAGATGTTCTAAATCTCATGCTGCCTAGGAAAGGACCCCACAGAGCTCCACGTAAACTAAGTGGGATGGATTTACGATTCTGAATGCCTCACGCAAGCAGAGGGCCGTCAGAAAACCACAAAGCTCCACGCAAACTGGGTGGCTGAGGTTAGGAATCCCACAATGTTCCAGGTAAGCAGAGTGAGGTGGATTAGGAGGCCTTAGAGCTGCAGGAAAGCTGGAAGGCTTGGGTTGTATACATGTCAAAGCTCCAGGCAATCTAACAGAGTGGATTTGATCAGCCAGAGACTGATACCAGCTATGAAAGTCCTGGTTTTAAAGCAGCTCCAGTGTGGTGGTGGCGCTAGTGGTCCTTCTCCATCACATGACTAGTGTGTTGCTAGTGTTCCTGTCGTCTGTCACTGTAGTAGTTTGTAGTAGGACGCATGTGATGTTTATAAATACAAACATGTTTTGACTGTAAACAGCCATGTGGGGGATTTCTTACAATATTCAAGTATGCGAACTCTCCATGTCGTAACATTCCAGAGCGAAGAGATTTTGTTTGATTTTTTTTACATCTGTCTCCTCCTCCCATTTTAACTGGTAATTTCGGTCAAATCATACGCGTAATTCTTATTAACAGTTGTATACTTTGTAGAGAGAAATTTAAGTCTTCCTCTGTAATAATTATATATTATTTCAGTAAAGAAATCAACCAAGCTAAATATAGCAGAAAATAGCTGAAAGATAAACCAGTTTAACAGAAATGTAAGTAAATATAAATACATATACTAATGCAAACGTCATACTAGTATCCGAATATAAATATACTGAAACACATTCAGTGGCGTACGCAATGGGAATTCGGGCTTAAACCCTCCTTGAGCAAAACATTATAAAAATAAACATTTATTAAATTTTTATATATATATATATATATATATATATATATATATATATATATATATATATATATATATATATATATATATATATATATATATATATTATTTACAAAAATCAAGCTTTTTCAAAAGCAATTTGAGATTGAATCCTCCTTGCGCCACTGAATACATTACTGTAAATCTAATTAATTTACCTGTAGTCAGGTGCTCCTGCAGTGAACACGAAAAGAAGAGAGTTAATGCCAACAAAAAAGATAGGCAGACAGAGCAGAGCAAAATTTAATTTCTGAAATCTTCCAAATTCACCAAGCTCCAACATAAACTTCTCTACATCAATTTCACCTGAAAGAGAACGTTAGAAAAATAAATACTTAACGTTAGAATCATTATCTATGTTCTAAAATAGTGAACATTTGAAACAGACATCCAAATTTGTTGTTTGGTTACGCTTAAAAAAAGATAATTTTGAATTATTTTTTTCAATACAATCGGAAGATCAATATTTGTTAGATGTACTAAATTGAATTTCTAAACTTTCTTAACTCAAAATAATTCTTTACAAAATTAGCTAACTCAAGAGACGCCAAGCTCACATTCCGCTCTAACTGGGTACTCTTAATTTGAGCTTTCTTCGACGAGATCTCACAAGTATAATGTCAGGCAACACATTCTAAGATTAATGATTAATAACAAAATTGTATATACAGATGGTGAGACTATTCATGGCTTTGGATTAATTTGCGAAACAGTTACAAATTATAATTTAAAATAAAGTTTTAAGCTTTGGTCAGTGTCTATTTGTTAATACAGATGGTGATCAGAAAAATGGAAACACCTGAACGAAATTGCAACTTACCAGATTAATATGGTGTCGGGCCACCTTTCGCCTTCAGAACAGCCTTGATGCGACGTGCGATGGAGGCATAGAGGTCGTGAATGGTAGCAAGTGGAATTTTACACCATTCCTCGTGCAGGGCATCGGCCAGTTCTGTGAGAGAGGATGGAGGTGGAAATCGTCGCCGGAGTCGTGTTTCCAAGTCGGAACACAGATGTTCAATTATGTTGAGATCTGGAGATTGGGCGGGCCAGAGGAGGTGTTGAACTTCATCCCGATGTTCTTCAAACCACGCTGCAACAACGCCAGCTGTGTGAATGGGTGCATTATCGTCCTGGAAGATGGCGTCATTGTCCGGGAACAACATCCGGACCATAGGATGGAAGTAGTCTCCTAAAATTGCGACATAATCATTGGCAGTGATTCGTCCGCTAAGTGTGACCACAGGACCCAATGAAAACCATGATATGGCGGCCCACAGCATCACCGAGCCGCCGCCATCTTTCACAGTTGGGCGGAGACACTGCAAATCATAAGCTTCTTTGGGCGTTCTCCACACATAAACACGGCCCGTGGTTGGGAATAGGGTGAAGGATGACTCATCTGACCATATCACACGTTTCCAGTCCTCAACGGTCCAAGTTGCATGGTCGCGGCACCATTTGCGGCGTGCGAAAGCGTTATGGTCCCTGATGAGCGGTTTGGCCCGTGCAACACGTAAGTTCATGTCATGTAATTCGCGGCGGACTGTGATTGTCGAAACAGGGTGATTGAGTTCCTCCGTCACTTGCTCCGCAGTGGCACGACGGTTCTGCGTGACAATGCGCTTTAATACCCTGCGTGACCTGTCACTCATGATTTTCTTCCGCCCACTGTTCCGCTTCCCCGATGTGGTTTTCCCGTGTGTTGTGTAGGCCGTCATCACCTTCGACACTGTCCCACGCGACACACCTAACACAGTAGCACTCACTCCACATAACCGAGCACCAACAATTTACCCTCTTTGAAACTCTGAGAGGTCTCCCATTTTACACTACCTCCGTCTGCTGCAGCCACTGGACACTGTTGTTCCATTGCGCCTGACGTAGTAAGGAGACCGACCTAACACACCACCATCAGCGGTCCGGCGCTGCGGGCGCCACGACACCATTGCCAACCCATACATCTGACGTGTTGCCAACTACAGGTGTTTCCATTTTTCTGAGTGTTTCCATCTGTATTTATTAAACTTACTTTCATACGCACAAAATGGAAATAATAATATCCACTTGTAATGTATTGTACATAGACAAAGTAAAACTCGGAACAAAGTACTACAGTTGTGTTCATACAGGATGATTCAAAAGTCTGAAGACATTTTTCCTTCGAAGAGAATGGCGTTATAGCAGGTCCGACTTTATATCTGTATAAATCGGGTTAGTAGGGGCTATGTTTTAGCCGGATTACGGCCACAATCTTTGAATCCACCATTCTGAATTAACGTCACATCTTGTAAATGACAATGGATCATGTAGGATATCAAATAACACTACAATCTACCCGAAAATATAAGGTTGTTATTAGTTTCTAATAGCTGTAAGGATTCAATTTATATCAAGCAGTCTAAAAAGTATTAAGCTTTTTGCGCTCGAGATGGCGTTAGTGTCCCAAACCTCAGGATATGAGTCGGAGCGCATCATGTTCAAGGTCAGTTGACATTTGAAGTTATTGTGCTGTCAAAATGTCTTGAGCCGTGGCAAAAATGCTAACTAAAGCTCATACCCTCACACACCCACGCGTTGAGCCAATAAGGGTTCAGCTGTTGCTAAGCGAGAGAAAGCGAGTGGAATTCCTTCAATCGATAGCAGCGCTTGCAACGGGAGACTAGGGATCAAGTCAATGTGGTGTATCTTTCGTAGATGTGCTGAAAGCGTTGGGATTCTTATAACCAGACGTAAGGTGTTGCGCCAAGATGGTGAGTGAACTTTCCGGAAAACTGTGTTACATTTTACATTTTTATATCGATAAAGGTGCAAATACTGCACAGGTTCGTGGAGAAATGTGTGCTTGTGATGCGCAAGATATGTTATCAAAAGCAACAGGGAAAGGAATGGTTCAGTCGCTTTCGTTCTGGAAATTTCGATGTCAAAGATGCTCCTCGCGATAGGCAACCAATATCAGCAAAATTGGGTGATATTTTAGCAAAAGTTGAGCACGACCTGTCATTGCCAAGGATCTAAACATCCATTGTGTGGCATATGATTTGTCTCAGGAACATTTACTGGATCGGAACTCTACTCAAACTCGAGCTATTTCTGAATCGATTGATCGCGAGTGATAAAAGTAGATAGCCTTCGACAACAACGAGCGAAAACATAGTGGTCAAAGCGAAGAAAAGCTCCACAGTCTGTGGCAAAGCCCACACTGACGTCAAGGAAGATTATGCTGTGCGTTTGATGGAATTGGAAGGGACGAGCTGTTGCATTACGAACTCTTGCCATCTGGCAAAACGATAGACTCAAACTTGTACTGTTGACAATTACCACGAGTGCACCTAGTAAATCAAAAGAAGCACCTGAAACTGGTCAACAGAAAGGATATCGTATACCACGTGGACAATGCAAAATCGCATACATCTTTTACGACCAGTCAAAAATTAGGAGAACTTGGCTGGAAGGTTTAAATGCATCCAACGTATAGTCCGAATCTGGTACTGTCAGACTATCGTTCGTTTCAGTCTCTACTTAACTCTCTGAATGGTGTTACGTTAATTTCAAAAGATGCCAGTGAAAAACACGTGTCACAATTTTTTGACCAGAGACCACAGAAGTTCTTTAGCAGCGGGATTATGATTGACACACAATCATAGTCATACGTCTTGCAAATAAAATCACAAAAATAAACACACTGCTGAACAAAACTGTACTTATTTAATATACAAACACATTTACACGTGACGTTTCGAACTTCTAGCCCTCATCAGACGTACACTGAGTGATACAAAAAAAAAAAAAAAAAAAAAAAAACTACTCAAGTATATATACACAATTCATCTCCCTATCTGCTCTCTCATTGGCCCGTTGAAACGGCCAATCAGAAGCGTAGAAATCTAGCCTGAACTGAACTGACCAATGGGAAAACAGCATTCTACCAGAAAGAAACAACAAGGAGCAAACAACCATTGAATACATTATAATTGACATACATTTTTCTGTATTTATCAATAATATTTCTCAATTCTTTATTAATGCTGATACCTTTGGTCCAATTCATTAAGTTTACATCCCTTCCTTTTCTGTCCACCAAGCCTCTTTCCATTTTCTCGGCCACAACCTTTTTTCCCTTTCCAGCACAATAACTTCTTCCCAGTTCACATCATGTCCCTTTTCTTTTACATGTTTAAAGATTGCGTTTGTTTCTCTGCCATATTTCACATCACTTTTATATTGTTTAATTCTTTCTTTCAATAATCTCCCTGTCTCCCCAATATATTTCATATCACAATCTTTACAATTTATACAGTAAATGACACCTTTCTGATCTCTTTTTTCTTTTCTCCTCCATTTGTTTTTGACCATGTCCAACAACGTTCTGCTACCTTTTCTATATACTTTGACCCCTTGCTTTCTTAACATCTTTTTTTTTTTTTTTTTTTTTTAAATCTCCGTATCTTCTCCTAGCCTTACAATGCCTTTCCATACCCTCTCATTTTCCTGCTCGCTTTTACCTTTCCCAGAGACCACAGATGCTTTAACGATATCCCCTTTTACTATAACCATTCTCATACAGCTGTTCTTTAAAGATTTCCACATTCTCTTCTACATTCTTGATACAAATTTTGGTAATTCTTTCTAACATATTTCTTATGAAATTAACCTTTGTGCTTCTATCTACATTACTTTTCTTATTACAATAAATACCAACATTACATTCTTTTTGATACCATTGAGTCTTAATGCTCTTCCCTTCCTTGCTCACTAAAATGTCAAGATAACATAATACACCTCCCTGCTCTGTCTCTAGTTCTAATTCTATTCCCTTCTCCTTATCTTCAATACTACCAACGAACTCTATCAACTCTTCTTTTGATCCTTCCCTTATCCCAAAACAATCATCAACGTATCTACATAAAAATCGAATGTTTTCTTTCCCCTTTTCTACCACATCCTTCTCCCACACATTCATAATGATATCAGATAATACCGGACTTATCTTAGTTAGATCCTATACTTAAACCATCCTTAATCCTATATATGCCATCCTTAACTTTACGTCATTAATGTCATTCTTAGAAAGTGAATTGAAACCAGTATTAGAGTGGGTAAGAGACAGACAAGAGACTTTGGCAGTTAAAGACTATAGAGAAGTAATAAACTACACCAGTAATGCTAAAATTAATAATGATTGTATTTTGTTTAGTTTAGATGTTAAAGTCATGTTCCCTAGTCTAAAGAGAAGTGCTATACTTGAACTTGATACGATTAAGAGAGTTATGAGGGAAGAATATGTTAAAGGCTGGAAATGGGAGAAAGTTAGAAAAGCCCTCAACTTAATATGGGAGTTTGGTTTCTCTCAAGTTAAGAATGACATATATAGGATTAAGGATGGTTTAAGTAGGTATATAGGATCTAAGATAAGTCCGGTATTGTCTGATATCATTATGAATGTGTGGGAGAAGGATGTGGTAGAAAAGGGGAAAGAAAACATTCGATTTTTATGTAGATACGTTGATGATTGTTTTGGGATAAGGGAAGGATCAAAAGAAGAGTTGATAGAGTTCGTTGGTAGTATTGAAGATAAGGAGAAGGGAATAGAATTAGAACTAGAGACAGAGCAGGGAGGTGTATTATGTTATCTTGACATTTTAGTGAGCAAGGAAGGGAAGAGCATTAAGACTCAATGGTATCAAAAAGAATGTAATGTTGGTATTTATTGTAATAAGAAAAGTAATGTAGATAGAAGCACAAAGGTTAATTTCATAAGAAATATGTTAGAAAGAATTACCAAAATTTGTATCAAGAATGTAGAAGAGAATGTGGAAATCTTTAAAGAACAGCTGTATGAGAATGGTTATAGTAAAAGGGATATCGTTAAAGCATCTGTGGTCTCTGGGAAAGGTAAAAGTGAGGAGGAAAATGAGTGGGTATGGAAAGGCATTGTAGGGCTAGGAGAAGATACCGAGATTTTGAAAAAGGTGTTTAAAAAAGCAAGGGGTCAAAGTGTATAGAAAAGGTAGCAGAACGTTGTTGGACATGGTCAAAAGCAGCGGCGTGGCGTCAAGGGGACTAGGGGACTAGGCTAGTCCCCTGGAATTTTAATTAAAGTATTTGTGATAAATATATACCAAAGAAAACGAAAACATTTCTCTATTTTTGTTAAATAACACTATTTCAATTGTTCTGACACAACTATAGTCAGCGCCCGTGTGCTGGGTGCGATAGCGAAGTGGAGATCGGGAACGCTCGGGTTTTAATCGGCTTTTCTCGGGGAAGGGAACAGGGTCCAGTCAGCTAGTCCTCATATTATGTTGTCTAAGCTCTAAGAACGGGCGTTCTGCCGTAAGCGAATTTAAGGCTCGTTTGCTTTTTACAGTTAATAGTTTTAACGCTATTAAATTTACAGTATTAATCTTGACACTTTAAGAAATCTAGTGAAGTGTGAACTTTTTAGATTATCAATATATTTTGAAAATGACTCAAAGAGTAAAGTATGGAAGGGGACTCGTTTGAGAAACCGAGTCCCTTGCAGCAAAGCGATGGCGCAAGCAGTGATATTACTTCAATTGGTATAGGGGACAGTAGGGGTGGGGATCGGCTGTTTCAGTCTTGTATTCTGGACCATTGGATTCCTTAATTTTCAAAAAATGCAACAAATAATAACCAGTGGTAGAACAACTCCAAGCATTTCCATTTAGACAAAAATGAAAGATTATATACATAATAGGCTATCAATACGGATTATTTTGCTTCTTCAAAATAGCTAACTGCATGTAAGTCAAGAAACAAACTGTATTGCTGGCCTTGTATTCTGTTCCACATAGAAAAGGACGTGTGGAATAATGATGGCTTTTGTGACATGAACAATTTTCACAAACCCAAGTTCCGCCAAGAAAAATGTTATTCACACCTGTCCACAATAACTAAATTGAAAACTTTCAGGAAATCAGAATTGATTTTTAATTGAGCAAGCAATGCAGAAGTTGATTCAAACCGAGAACTAATGAACCGATTGATTTATTCCTCTGGTTTTATGGCTAAACAAGAGCTATAACAAACAGAAAGATTCTGTCAATTAGGGAAATTATATTGAAGTAATTCAGTTACTTTCTAAGTATGACACTAAATGGACTTGCAATGCGCCTGAAGAAAATTTTCTGGTGAGGGGCCCATCTCCATGGTTGCTATGTTGCATCTGGTATTTTTGGTATTTAATATACGTGGTTTGCTATATTACGTATACATTTTCGTGAGCCAGAGGAAGGTCCGGGCCCCACCCTGCCCTCTCGTTCGGGCGCCCATGTTGACTTGTCATCTTCACAGCATGGCAGTGTTTAAAGGAACGCCAAACAGAATTCAGAATTATATTATTAAATGTGTTGGTGAGTAATTCTGGATAAAATTAAGTCAGAAATAAAGAATACACTTCTTACAGCAATAATGTTGGACAAAACTACGGACATTGCAAAGATCTCTCAACATTCAATCGGTACGTGAAAGACGGCAATTCGTAAAAGATTTATTTGTTTTGCAGATGTTACTACTAAAAAAAGCAGTGATTGCACTGCGACTGCTCTAAGTGAGTATGCTTTCCAAATTCTCTTTCATTTTAATTGTAAGCAAAAGCTTGTAGCACTAGGCTATGGATGGAGCTGCCACATTTTCTGGACATTTGAACGGTTTACAATCTTTTGTGAAAAGGTGTTTGAGTGCACTCACCATACATTGCTATCATCACAGACTCAATCTCGTTGTTCCACAGTCTGTTAATCACATCAAGGAATGTAAAGTATATTTTAGAATAAGTGGCATTCCAAATTTCTTTTCATATTCATCGAAACGCTGTAACGCGCTTACTGAATCAGAAGTAACTAAGCGATTTCCAACGGTTGTCACTATAAGATGGAATTACAATTCCAAAATTGTGAATGCAGTAAATGAAAATCAAATAGAACTCTTACGGTGTTCTGAGAACATTGTAGAAGATTCAGATAATTGCGACACCGAAGCTTTCATGACTACAAAAAAGAAAAAAAGAAAAAATGTGTGAGTTATCATTGAAGGATTTCGATTTTGCATTTCTCCGCACGGATATACTATTCAACATTCTTTAAAGTAAAACCTTGGATGTGAAATATTGCATCCAAAAAGTACAAAATATATTATCTCAACTTAGAAATGCAAGAAACGATTTTGAAGACTTATAGAAAAGTAGAATTGGATGACAACGGGAACCTTCTAATAAAAGACGTAAAGTAGATGACTGAACAGATTCAGAAATTAAATATGAGCGTATCTTCAATGACATTATTGATACTGTGATTTCAAGATCTCAATGAGTTACAATTTCTTGAGCTGTTAGATTTAAAGAATTTTCAGTGCTTGAAATCTCGATTTCCTGATTGCTTGTTTTTGACCCTTAAATCAATTTACGGGAGTTTTTTTTTATTTTAACAATTTGCGGAGTGAATTAATATAGGTTTACAGACTCTTAGATTTTTCAAATAAAACTGTGACTGAAATTATCCATTTCTTGAAAGAAAGAGGCTTGGTAGAAGAAGCGTTTACAGAAACATATAAATTGTGTTATTTGGTGTCAACAATACTACTCAGGACCTCCACTCTACAGCACACATTCTCTTCGAACCTAGTCCCCTGTGAGAAAAGTCACGGCACGCCACTGGTCAAAAGCAAAGGGAGGAGAAAAGAAAAAAGAGATCAGAAAGGTGTCATTTATTGTATAAATTGTAAGGATTGTGATATGAAATATATTGGGGAGACAGGGAGATTATTGAAAGAAAGAATTAAACAACATAAAAGTGATGTGAAATATGGCAGAGAAACTAATGCAATCTTTAAACACGTAAAAGAAAAAGGACATGATGTGAACTGGGAAGAAGTTATTGTGCTGGAAAGGGCAAAAGGTTGTGGCCAAGAAAATGGAAAGAGGCTTGGTGGACAGAAAAGGAAGGGATGTAAACTTAATGAATTGAACCAAAGGTATCAGCATTAATAAAGAATTGAAAAATATTATTGATAAATACAGAAAAATGTATGTCAATTAATATATTCAATGGTTGTTTGCTCTTTGTTGTTTCTTTCTGGTAGAATGTTATGTTTTCCCTTTGGTCAGTTCAGTTCAGATAGATTTCCACGTTCTGATTGGCTATTTGAACAGGTGAATGAGAGAGCAAATAGGGAGGTGAGTTGTGTATATATACTTGAATAGTTTTTTGTATCACTCAGTGTACGTCTGATGAGTATCTTGGCTAGAAGATCAAACGTCACGTGTAAATGTGCTTGTATATTAAATAAGTGCAGTCTTGTTCAGCAGTGTGTTTATTTTTCTGGGATGATGATGTTTCTGGGAATGAACCTATACAGTAGCAAATAAATAATAAAACGCGAGTGAAGGAGCAGGCCTGTTAGTAGATAGAAGCAAGACCCAAAGACTGATTATCGACCATAGCACCATCAAAACACAAACGGCGCCTCCAGAAATCAGTGACAGCGCCAATGCGGTAAACTTGAAAATGTGATCCGAAATCTACACTACCCTAGCAGCACAGATGGTAGATTCAACTTTGGGAAACGGTAGGATATAGCCTCTTTGTTGAGCATTTGTCAACCAACTTAATTGTCAAGGCGAGGGGCGCGGTGGCTCAGTGATAGAGCTTTCACCTCTGGTGCTTGGGCTCCCGGGTTCGATCCCAGCCCCCGCCAAGTGAACTTTGTGGTGGACAAACATCGTGCTCGTGGGTTTTCTCGGGGTTCTTCCGTTTCCTCCCACTTTCTTCATTTCACTCATCTCTCATCATCACCGTCTCCTTTAGCCTAAACGGCATAAGCGTGGGACGTAAAACTCATATAATTTATACTATGTTTAGACAACGTTTTTCTTTCTTTCTTTTTCTTTTCTTTTTTCTTCTTTTTTTGTGCAATTACCATTTCCCAACTATTAGCTCAGTGATTCCCAACAAGTGTGTCTCAAAGCTTCATAGAGTGTGTCGCGAAATTTAAAAATTTAAAAATAAATTTTACGCCGTACAGGAGGTTTATAAAATTAGACTGTATATGACATGTTTCATTTTTACCATTAAACCTTTAATAATAATTTAATATAAATTTTGGAGCCCTTAAATTGAAATTTTCCGTTTAACTTCCCACGTTATGTACCGAGGCTAATCGAGACGGTGATGATGATAATGAGTGAAGTGGGAGAAAATGGGAAAACCACGAGGAAACCCACTCATAAAGTACCGTATTCGTACACCATAAAGACTACTTGGCACGATCCAAAAAAGAACCAGAGACCCCATGTACCAGAGATGAACGCTCTACCACTGAGCCACCGCTTCCTCATGTAAGTCATTCAGTTATATATATATATCTACAGTGGCGGATCCAGGATATGATCAAGGGAGGGCCTAAACCATTGTCTGCCGCTTTATCCAGTGTAAAGCAGGATTGGAGTCCATTTTATCCAGTGCATACCTTAGCATCAAGGGAAGGACTATAGCCCCTATAGCCCCACTTGGATCCGCCACTGTATATAAGGATATAGTATTAAATCTCCCTTGAGCAAGGTATTATAGAAATACTAGCATCAATTATCCGCTTCGCTGGGTTAAATTAAGAAAAAAAATAGTAATATGTTTCGTTAGTCAGTCACTTTTAATTATAGACCCGGGATCGATTCCCGGCGGGAGCTCATGTGGTTCGGATTCCACGTTAATCAGCAGGTCCACGTCTCATATAGCCTCGCAACTGAACAGCATGTTAAACTCAAAATCCATCCATCCATCACTTTTTACTATTACTAACGCGCTCCTTGATATTGGTCATTTTCGATGATTTTTATATATCCCCTCTCCTCCCCATGTTGCGGCATCGGAAGTGTCATTATTCATCTCAGCGAGCCCGAAAAGTAAGAATTCGACACTGATATTGGTCATTTTGATTATATATAATACATACATACATAGGCGCCGACTTTGAGGAGGCAGGACACTTTTGCCCCTCCCCCCTCTTATTTAAAGGTAGGGTCCTCGCCTCTTCAATATAATCCAGTCGAGCTAGAATTAGCAAAGAGGAGCAGTAATTTCTGTCCTAAACTTCGTCGTGCCTTTTAATTCAATATTAGGAACAGCCTTCTCATTCGATAGTAAATGCCATTTCCAAAACGGTGCCTTTAATAGAGCACTAAAGCTTCAACCAATACTCTGGCAGCACTGATATGAAAAGTAAAGACCAATGTGGTGCACAAAGTTGCAGTGAAGTTCCCAAATTTTGAACTTGAATTTGTTTTAATGCCTTTAAGCGAATTTGATTTAGGTCTTGAATTTCGCAATGGACCGAGATATGGGGAAAGGAAGGGTACTTTCATCAAGCAATTGATAGAAAACAGCTGAATATGATAATATATTTATTCATTGTTTGGGCCTCCCCAATATTTTCTTCAAGTCTGCGCCTATGCATATACAGGGTGGTAGGTAACTCCACCGACAAACTTTGGGAGGTGATTCCTTATATGAAATGAAAGAAAAAAGTTCTAATAAACATGGGACGAAAAACGTCTCCTTTCAGAGTTATGAGTCGCCGAAAATTCGAAAATTCACGTTTCGAAACGCTCTGCCTTAGAAACTACAGGACCGATTCCAAGCGGCTTAAGGAATTACAAGGGAACTAATATGCGCTCTATCTAAATATCCATGTTCTACCGTGGTCCGTTATCGGCGAAACGAACTGTAAAAAGGAAGTTGAGGTATAGAGATACTTCTTTAAGTGCTAATGACGCGTTCATTTCGCCGATAACGGAGGATGGTAAAACATGGATATTTAGATAGATCGCATACTAGTTCCTGTGTAATTCCTTAAACCGCTTGGGATAGGTCCTATAGTTTCTAAGGCAGGGCGTTTCGAAACATGATTTTTCGAATATTCGGCGGTTCATAACTCTGAAAGGAGACGTTTTTCGACCTATGTTTATCAGAACTTTTTTCTTTCATTTCATATAAGGAATCACCTCCCAAAGTTTGTCGGTGGAGTTACCTACCACCCTGTATATATATATGGGTAACAAGAGCAAGAGTGAACGCTGGAGCAAGAGTGAAAATGCTATTGACGAAGAAGTGGCAACATCGGTAAACAAATGAATATTGAAAATTAGTTCGACATGACATGTAGGAACGGAAAAGGATGGGAGCCGTGTGCGTGCAGTGTGAAGAGCAGCAAAGTAGAAAGTTTGTTGCAAAAGGAAAGAAGTAAAAGATTCGTAGGTAAGTATCACAGTTTATAACGTAGTTTCAGCTGAAGGTGCAGGATTGGAAATATTTCATGGAAAAGCTGTATAAGTTCGTATTTCTTATCAGTGGTACGCAAAAGAAAAAAGTACTCTGGCGGGAGATGGCAGGCAATTAGATGGAAGATGTCTGAAGCGGGGCAAGAGTGTAAGGGGCAAGTGTGAACGTTCACACTTACCGCTTGTTTTAAAGTTGGGTAAAGAAAATGTAGGAGCCAACACGTAACATTGACAAAAAAAACATTTGCAGAGGTAAGACAGAAGTTGGCGGCTACAGACTACTAACAAAATGTTTGCATTATCGTTTAGAATTTCGCAGCCTGAGTTGTTGAGCATATGTCATGTCGCACGGGAACACAAAATAAGGTAGAAATTCGCATCAGTCATCCACACTCATGGGTACGCCCAGCCAATTCAGTGGGAAATTGTTTTCAGATACACCAAACGGTGAAATGAGGATTTTCTGTATCATATGCGAGTGGTCTCACAAATAATGTTCCAATCTTAATCAAAGGAAGTCTGTGTACGTGTGTGACCACTGTGTGTACCGGAAGTAACATTTTTGTGCTTCGTGATTAATGTTGAACTGATTTCTCCTATTTTCATATTTTGTAATTATAGCATGTATGATATACAATACTGTAACATTTGTTGACAGTTCCATTTGACACTAATCTGTTTGGTATTTTATAACTTCCTTAGTTCCATGTAATCAGTACATATATATATCTGTGATTCAATGTATTTTTTGGTGTTTATGCCTACGTTTCTGTTTAGATTCGACTGTACATCGTTGCTCCAACCATTGCTTACTCTTACCCCACCATATGGGCAAAGGCGCCGAGGGGGCCCGGGCCCCCCAAAGTTACAAGGAAATCGGCGCCCTTGCGTATGGGGCAAGAGTACAAAATTTTTACTTCGTCAAAACTATGTTATTCCTCTGTATCTTCTACTTGATTTGCCGCAATTAAACTGCATATGTTATTAGAGATAACAGGCTTTCACATAGAAAATATATTGCGTTTTTCTCTGCCACCATTCCATCGCAATTTTTTGATTTATAAAAAGTGTTCACTCTTGCCCTGGTTGCCCATATATATATATATATATATATATATATATATATATATATATATATATATATATATATATATATATATATATATATATCCCTCCCCTCCCACAATTTTTGTAGGGCTAAATTTGGATTTAAATGACATCAGAAGTGTCATTGTTCATCTCAGCGACCTCAAAAACTATAGATTCGACACTAATATCGGTCATTTTCGATCATTTGTAAATGTCCTTTCCCTCCTTTAAGTTAACATCGTGAAAGTGATATGACAAAAATTATCTCATGTTCGAACTTCATATAGGTTGAAAATTTGATCGAGATCAGTCCGGTGGTTCAAGAGTTATTAAGTTTTATTTATTTTTCTATGTTCCCCTCCTCCCTCTCCCCTAAGTTGTACCGTCAAAGTAAATAGCTATAAAACACTCCCAGGCCAGAACCGCATCTACGTTGAAAATTTGATCGAGATCGGTTGGGCGGTTCAAGAGATTAAGAGTCACAAACATAGTCACTTTCAATTTTATAATATAGATAAATATTTATTATACCAAAAGTACGCTTGTAAAGGAAATAAGGTTTAATTTCCGATAAGTCCCGCCGCGATAAACCTATGTTCTAATTAAGTGAAGGAAACCAAACTTAGCGTAATCTAAGCTAACCTAAACTAACCTATTCATAAGTCATTATTACCATGTTGATAAGCTGGTGGGGGTTAACAGAATGAGTGCCGGAAATAAAATTGAGAACTTAAACCTCCGTTGACGAAATTCTGCGCACGCCAATGTTCATAATCATAGCCTAAAAGACATGTATTCGTGGGACATAAATCTAGAAATTTAATTTTTACAATGATTTTCTTTAACAATATTAGGCTGATATTTAGTATCTCCCCCAATCTTGTACATATAAGATTTATAGTGTGTTACTTACTTTACAAAATATAGCTGAGCTAGGGACAGCTAGCGAAGGGAGTTAGAAGCCCCTAGGGCCCTTGTATTTCTACCTTTATCACAATTTAGACAAAAACAAGGTAATCGATTCTGGAACCATGAAACGAGTTGGAAGAGATACTGCATGCCATCCCAATATTATAGCGACCAGACATGAAAAGTAAAACTGCGGTGAAATCTGGGTAAAATGGATCTTCATGAACTCTAACCGCCTTATGCAGTCGTTTTGATGTATGATTAGCGTCATACTAAAGGCCCGACTACTGCAGGAAACATACGTTAGTTGAACTCTTTAGTATGGCACTAATCACGCGTCAGAACGACTCTGCATAAGGCTCTAAAACTTTCGCAGATATAAACACGTAAAACTTTCGCAGATACAAACACGATATTACATCTAGTATTACACTAATACATACTTCAGTAATAATTTGTAAATAAGTAATAATGTTTCAGTAGACTATTCCTAAATCTGAAATCGATTACTTGTATAGGGATTTTTTCAAGTGCAAGGGTATTTTCTGACATTATGCCAAGGTAATTTATTGAAGTAAATTACTTTAGTATTATGTCTGTTGTACATTTAGCAATTTGAATTAACTTAATTTGTAAAGTACCTGATGTAGTGGATGAATATGGCATTGTTTTTATTTAAACTTTTGGAAAGTATCCATACAGCAAGCACTGGATTACAGAAAAAATTAAATAATCTTCTTCTTCGCCTCTGAATCAAGTTCTTAATTGAGGCAGTCGTCAAGTCATGTAGCTTATAACCATATCATTTTTACTATGTTAGTTCGAAGATTTTCTTGTTTGACGAGGGAAGATGAAATCCAAAGGTGATTGTGTGCAGATTAAGAGTATAGGGCAAATTTCTACAATTATTGGTGTTAAGCGAAATTCATAAATGTAAATATGGACACCTAAACTGGGACTGCACGCAATTATTTTACATCGTTATTCTTGCTTTAAATATAATTGTAATGGAGCAAAATTTTCAGTCCTGCCTCTACGTTGACGTATAAGACACATGATAAGGCTAATCTTTTGCAGATAACAACCTTGGATTAGATCCAGATCAACATATTTTCAACGTTGTATTACTAGATCTATTTATTTGTTGCTATTTTAATGTACCTTACCTAAAATTACTCATCTTTCATTTCCGTCGTTCACTCTTTAACTGTTTCTTATATTCATACTTACTTTACTCTTCACGATATACGTATTCATCTGTATTGTATTACTGCGCAAAATTAGTACATTTCAACCGTTAAGTGTTGCAAACTATGCACTATTCAGAAATAACGTAAACACTGAATCCTTACCTTTTCTTGTTTCTAACCACTACTATAAACAACACACGACCCGCACGGGAGAGTAATACTCACGTTTTTCCGCGCGCTACTCTAGCCAGCTGTTTTATGCGCTATCCTAGCCAGTTGTTTTTAAGTTGGTCACAAAATTTATATCATGAAGTACAAGGAAAACAAAACGAGCCCTATATCACGGAGTACAAGGGCATAAGTACTACAACTACTTATCTGCACAAAAGTAAATAAATCACTTTTTTAAGTATTATTTTCATATTATTTTAATTTAATAAGTGTTATAAAAATGTTTTTAAAAAATGTAAAATAAAACTTTCCTCGGGCCGGGTTTGAACTCACGCCAAAAAAAAAATTATTACTAGCATATAACGCTAGCGCACTCTGCCACAGACGCCAACAGCAGCAAGCGTTTGATTTCTGCTATTTTAATGCAACGTGACAAGAAGTGGATAACGCCAACCAATCAGAACTGTGTTTTTCGTTTCTACTTCCGGGAGCATTACTCTCCCGAGCTAGTCCTAACAACACCCGATTGCAGTATTATGCAAATAAACTCTTAGGGGGGCGGAGCCCCTATCAAATATATGTAACTGGGACATCAGAAATTTCGAAGCACATACGAAAATACTTATCTTGTCTATACCTGAAAAGATCTCTTGTCAACCTGGTCAGCAGACAGCTTCTCTTTCCTACCCGATTGGAAATAGTGTTGCCAACTCACTTTAAAAATACGTTGCATGATATGACTATTCCAATATCTACATTTATTCCCACGATTTAAGCACCAACTATCAATAAGTTAATATACTTCCGATATAAATCTCTATTATTTAATGAATTTTGATATTTCAGCAAGAAACAAGTGCATTAACAATGAGTATGTTTTCATAAAATGTCCCCCCTTTTTTGGGGGGCCGCGGTGGCTCAGTGGTTGAGTGTTCACCTTTGGTGCTTGGGGTCCCGGGTTCGATCCCAGCCCCGCCAAGTGAACTTTGTGGTGGACAAACACCGTGTGCATGGGTTTTCTCGGGGTTCTCGTGGGTTTCCTCCCACTTTCTTCATTCCACCATTTCATTCATCACTCATCATCACCGTCTCCTTTAGCCTAACCGGCATAAACGTGGGGCGTAAAACTCAAAGGTGTCCCCCCTTTTTTAGGCTAGACATATCGGAGGCTTCCCTACACACACACACAAAACACACACACACACACATACACATACATTCACTACTGTGCTTACATAATCACGCAGAGCATGTAATAAATAGTAGCCATTTGTTCGAGGTATCATGTCCTGTCAACAAATATTTGTTAACTTGTTTGTTAATTTGGTAATTTGTTAACTGGGACATCGTTACATACATTATCAATCGGACCGATCTTTCCTAGCGGAATATCTGGAGATCTCTAATTTCGTCTCAGGAATCCCTTGCGCAGTCATTAAATATTTCTGAACGAGTTTGTTTATTGACCTTTATACCTATTTTAAAAGATATACAAGATAAACAGCAAATTTTGAACAGTTAGTTATAAAAGAAAAACTTCTTCTAATAATTTTCCAGGAGGTAATGTACCTAAAATGGAAGCCACATTTCCTCGCTGAACTGCTATGTTGATACGTTGTATCAGGAAAGTAGTAGCCCGCTTGTCACCAGTAACGTGTGCTATACGTTGGCCTACTTCTTTGATGAAATTGAGCCCTTCGAGGCCCCAAATGCCACTCGATTCAATGGCTACGGGCACGAACATGTACCTATTGAGCAGATCTTTATATTTTCTTCTTTTCTCGCATTCTCTGCGGGCTGCAATGGCTCCTTCTCGAGATGAAGAAAGAGTGAGATTAGATCGCGAAAGTGTCAGAGCAGGTGAAATCCCAGAGAAGAATCCTTCCCCTCTTCCATGGTACCAGCGTCATACCATCTGGTCTTTTGCCATCAGATCTATTAAGGCGGATTTTCATGTGTCCTTTACCTCCGTGAGTTGCGAGCGATTGTGCTAAACAGCCAATGAAATCACGCATCGGAGATGGCGCGCTACACTCGCGTCAGAGTAGAAATTTGTTCAATTCTGACGGAAGTAGCGCGCGTACACTATTGTATTCACTGACTAACATGGCGGAAGTCGCAAACTTTCTATTTTACGCATGCGCATTAGCTAGGGAGTAGTAATTTGGCGCAATACACGCACGGATGTATGAAAACGAAAATAATTTACGGTGAATACGCTACATGTGATGCTTCCGTTCTAACGCGGGCATGAAAATCCGCCTTACACCCCACAGGTTCACGAACAGATGGAACTTCCGCCGATGTGAGTGCTCTCCAGATAATGTCATTCACGTTCGAATGCCTCACATGTCTTCCGGAGCTACTTATACAAGACAGACCGTGTAGACCATTCAGGCGGATTTTCATGTGTCCTTTACCTCCGTGAGTTGCGAGCGATTGTGCTAAACAGCCAATGAAATCACGCATCGGAGATGGCGCGCTACACTCGCGTCAGAGTAGAAATTTGTTCAATTCTGACGGAAGTAGCGCGCGTACACTATTGTATTCACTGACTAACATGGCGGAAGTCGCAAACTTTCTATTTTACGCATGCGCATTAGCTAGGGAGTAGTAATTTGGCGCAATACACGCACGGATGTATGAAAACGAAAATAATTTTACGGTGAATACGCTACATGTGATGCTTCCGTTCTAACGCGGGCATGAAAATCCGCCTTCTGCTTGACTGATGCACCACATTTAGAGCAGTCGTGTGATTCACAGATGTCTACTCCTAGGCGAAGTGCAACTGCAATACGAAAACTTTCGTTTGGAAGGTGCAGTCCTAGGGTGTGTGAAGGTAATGCCTGTAGCCAAGCACCTGAAATTGCTGATGAGGAGGGAGAAGTCTAGCCTTATCCTCTTGACTGTCTGCTTCTTGTAATAACACTGATTGATGTAATTTGATGATTGGCTTGTCCCAAATTGATTGCGAACTTCTGCCCGTTATTTCAGGAGGGCTTAAACCAACTAGGTTAGACCAGTCAGATATGCAGTCTTGGACATCAGATTCTATGTGAGGCTCATTCAGTTGGTTGAGGAGTATCTCAATGGTATGCCGGGAGCCATAGAACGACGCTAAAAATGAAGGATACGCCAAATCGACAGCCCGACATGTCTCCCCGTCAGAGATGCCTGTGTCACCGGCGCTACAATTCTTTTTACTAATAATTTATTATTATGATTATCATTAATATTAGTAATAATCGGTGAACTGTATGTTTTCATTAACACTATTAAAATTATGATGGGGGAAGCGAATGATATTATTGCACGGGGTGGCGAATTGTCTAGGACCAGCGCTACTTAGAACTGACGTCTGTGTCGAATAATTTCAGATCACGTCTCAAAATGGTGGCTACCTACCTGGTTTATTTTTAACAGATAAGCTGATGTCCTGTCTGTCTGCTGATACAGATGATATTATGCTCGTTATGGCGTTACAAATAGCTTTGTGTGTATGTTATAAGGCCTAGTATTATAAAATGACACATACTTTCCTGCTTTCTCTGTATTCATTTTCTCCTGCTGGTATGTGAATGTTAAAATATTGAAAATCAATTTACATAACATGTTATATGGTACATGGTTAATTTCTTGATTTCATACTGTTTTGCATATCAATGGTGTAGCATAACTGGTGTAAAAAACATTCAAATTGAAGATTTATTTTGATAGCAAAATCAACAAATGTAATCAACTGTCAGCTACGATGACAAAATAAGAGGATTAGTCGGCGTCTTTAATGTCAAAGGTTACATATTTCAATGCATAAAGGTTAAAGTTCTAAGAATTACGATATCATATCATGACGATATTAACTGTCATTTTGCAAGTTGAATGAATTATTTTATTGAAAGGGACTAATATAACCCAGTGGTTTTACAAACAAGTACAAGATCAAAGAAACAAAATTTGATCCGGAATCCGTTACTATGAATAGTGTTAAATTCAAACTCAAATATTTTGATCAAATAGACACAAAAAATACCCAATAGCTCGTATTATACTTTTTTGCTTGACTTGGTTGTATTTTTCTCTAAACAGTACCTACTTCTATAGACAAACACTATATCGGTTCCTAAAGTAGGCAATATTCTATCTGTACGACTTCGGACGAACAATCCCTACATGATACGATCATTAACAGTCACATCCTTTTCGTCAGTTTTCGCAATTCGAAGGTCAGAAGCAGTGAAGGCACTGCAATTACCACGTTAGGAAATTCGCATTGTCATTCGGTTTAAGTGAAGACATTCCTTTAGGATCAGGGTTACCAAATAAAATTTGTTAAAATAAGGAACGGATTGACGAATTTCAATAAGTATTACGGGAAGGGTTTTGATGCACATGATCTAGTGGTAAAAAAAAAAATGAACCAGGCATCAAATAAAAAGAGTAATTTTACACTGAAGGAAATACAAAAGCATGAACTAATACAAAGAGTTGTTATAAGAAAAATTAGGTAAACCTTACTTTTAAAACATTGGATTTAGGTTACTTAAACTTTCTTCAAAAAAATAAAAAATAAAAAAATCGTACTTCACGCTGACTTAACTGCACTTATAATCTTTTTCAAGTTTGGAGTTTTCTTTAGGCTGTTGAAAAACTCAATGCAGCTTAAAGCCGAAGATTTGATTGTAATTATAACTTCAGCTTTCATCAACTCGGCAGATCACCTACTTCTTGTATCAATCAATTTCAAATTCATATGTGAGAAAACTCTTTCCACAAATGAATTTGACGGTGGGATGCATAGGAAAAAGGAGACGACCTTTAAAAAAATTGACAACTCAGATCTTTTCTGAAATAGCATATGCCATTTACTGCTCACACTCATGTCCTTTTCCGTCCCCAAGATATCAATACAGTCTTATTGATATCTTGGTGACGGAAAAGGAATTCATCATATAAGTCGTCTAATGATACCTTGTCTTCAAATTGCAACTGCTCAACAATAGCCGATAAGTCAGAAATTGGATCTTGTGATTTAGAGCCATTGATCTTAAAATATGCACGGAATCATAAAATAAGGGACTGTCCCTTAAAATCCGGGACATTTGGGAACTTTGTTAAGGATATAGTTTCTTCTTATTAATCAGTTCCTTTTCTCCATTTTTCCTACCTCCAATATAGTTCTTTGTTCTCAAAATAAGGGTCTGTCTCTTAAAATCCGGGACATTTGGGAACTTTGTTAAGGATAGTTTCTTCTTTAAAAATATTAGTTTTTTTCCCCATTTTTCCTATCTCCAATATAGTTCTTTGTTCTTCTTCAATTCCTAACTCGTTCTCACTGGTTTGCAATTTGACCCATAACTTTCTCTATTCTTTTCTATACTCGCATTACTACAATCAAGAATTTTGTTCTTTCTCGAAATATTTGCTTTTCTGCTTCAGTTGGTTCAATGTTTTTGCACAAAGAATTTAATGAGACTCTTTTCGTAATTTTACTCAAAATATTTTTTCCTTCTTACATATCAGGACCTTGGGAGAGAAAGGGTGAATCCTGAAATCGGGATGTTGGAAAATCAAGCTGAAAGTTTTGCAAGTACTGTACATTAAGATAGCATGGGCAAATCTTGATCTATCTTGAAACTGTGAGAAAACTAAGGTCGAGGCAGGGCAAAACGCGGTATTTATGTCCAGACCTGTCCGATGCGAGGAGAAAGATTTTTCAGGTTCGTCCTTTCTCTTCCAAGGTCATGATATTTCCTTTATCATTCTTATCCTTGCTTTGATTTTTCTATTCCAACTTCAATTTCTACTAATACTACTACCTAATTACCGAAAATTGTCTTGTGTTCTAGTTTTTATCCTACATCTAGAATAGCTGATACAATTTCTTTTGTTACAACCGCTATTGCTTTCGCTTCTTAAGTATTTATCTTTATTCCATGTTCTTCACAAATGTTTCTTCAATTTTTTTTATATCATGGTAATTGTGGACAGATTACGCCATAAGCCTACCAGCTTTAAAAACTTACATTTTTTTTTTATAATATTGTTATTCACTATACTTATTTCGGAGGTTCTATCTAATGACCCTCCATATTGTCCGTCGTTGTGATATCTCAGCGGATTGTAAAGTGAACAAATATCGAAATAAAAGTATATATGTGTGTGTCATCAGCTTTTCTCTTGCCCTTGAGCCACCAAATTTGTATATAAATATATCTTCAGTAAATCTAATCACGTACGAAGCCACTTAATTTTCGGCTTGGGGAATTTGCGAAGAAGTCGAAATGTATGCATGTTGCTCGCGGTTTCTAAGAAAGCTTTGCTTACATACAGGCGTTCTTATATTAGTTATGTGGTCATACATAAAGCACAGTATAAATACGAGAGCAATAAAATAAGGGCATCCCCTCTTGTTAGCCAGGTTCTGAATCAAGACTCGGTAACGGATGAGTGCTTACAGCTATAAGTGGCCACGAGGACTCGTGAAGCCTGCACTCAACACCAATCACAGATCTGCTTTACCTCACGCGTGATGCATCGGAAGAATTCAGCACGATTCGTGGAGCTACCTTTCGAATGAACACTTGAGAAAACGTGAAAGCGCACCAACAATGTTGCAAAACTTAGAAGATATCGCGAAACAGGTGACAGAAAAAACATTAACACTTTCAGCCCCAACCCTGTTTGAGTAAATTTCACCCCGGGACCAGACTACAGTTTGCTATGAACATTGTCAGCCAATGTGTATCTATTTGATACACGTGGTCCATCAGTAAACCCTCACTGTGTATCAAAAAGATACACATGGGGCTGAAAGTGTTAAAGAACTATAAACGAACACTAAACAATTATTCGAATTAAATTGTAATAATGACAATAGCAAAAGTATAAAACAACAACAAAACGAAACTTAGCGGCAATTCGACAACACTATATCTTCAGGAAATGTTATCCGTAAAGCGCGAGAAACGAAGCTGGAAAATTTCATGGATGGCGATATACAATTGGGACACCTTCGCGTTCTACTGAATGCTGAAATTGGTAGATCTAGGTCAAGCTTCACGACTTGTTGCGATCACTATAGTTTTAAAGAAGTTGTTTAGGTGGTTTTTTTTTTTTTTTTTTTTTTTTTTTGCTATTTGTGGCTATTGACTTCTCTTAGCGTCGGCGCTGAGAAAAGATGTCAAAACTTCAAATAAACAATCTTAATTTATCATCCGAATTATTGTCAGTAAATAAACAATAATAGCTTCAGAAACTTACCCATTTTGACAGAAGACTAGCGAAGAGAAATAGCTCTTCTTAAAAGAACCTGCATCAGTCAATATAAAATTTTCATTTTATGTAATTTCGTAGCACCTGAAAGAATACTCGATCGTGCACAAGATACGAAAATAAAACCAACAACGAAAAAGACCACCAGCATGAGGACCGCGAAATACAATGGCCAACTTCAAATGGATAGAAGCCACTAATTGAATTTCAATAACACTTATGTTAGCTAAAGAAGCTACAGTAATAAGTGGCAACATTCTTTATCAAATGACCTTCACAAAAAAAAGTCTTCATCCGGTTGATTTTTTTCTTTTGCTGTTCAGTTCAAACAAAACATGCAGCACTCAAGAGCTCTTTAATATTGGGATACGTAGGAAGTGAACAAAATACGGCACTGTACTGTACGGATACCTTACCTTGTATCCCATCTATTTTTGCTTTTCTTCTTCTTCTTCTTCTTTTTAAACCAACAAACTTGAAGCACACTTATCTCGTATGGTAACTGATCTCTCTTATTTCGTTCGCTAGCGATTCTCAACGAATCTTCAGAGATGCAAGGTTGAACCAAGGTTTCATTGTTTGTGATCCAAGGTAACGGAAGGTTTCAACTATCCCAAGAGATTTGAAATTAATTTCTTTTACTCACTGATATTATTTAACCGGTTCGCTAGAACCGATTGTTAAAATATTTCCAGTTCGCAGAACCGTTTCTTATGCCCAGAAATAACAGCAAATTTTACTCAGTTATATCCAGAAACAGTAAATTTTAGTTTAAACATCTTTGTTTTTAGAAATGCTTACAGCAGGGTTAAACACATGCCGCCTTATGCAAAGTCGTTTCGACGTATGATTAGCGTCATACTAAACTACTGACTACTGCTGAGACTTACGTTAGTCAAACTCTTTAGTATGGCACTAATCGCGCTTCAAAATGACTCTGCATAAGGCCCACTGTCTCTCTGAACAAGGTACAAGCGTTTATTTCTTAATCTCAAATGCTCAGATATGAAGAATGAGAACTGGGATCACATGAGTGCAGGGCGGATCCAGGACCGACTTCTGCGGGGGGTGGGGGGTGTCATAATGCTACTTTTAATGACTCCAAACTCTGGGATGGAATATATATATATATATATATATATATATATATATATATATATATATATATATATAACAAGAAAGTTTCCTTTTCTGCCCCCCCCCCTCCTGGATCCGCCCCTGCATGAGTGTAGTGATGAGAGCTATTTATATTTGAACCGCATACACACCATTCATTATCAGCACTTGATCCATTGCTGGATTAAGGTTTTTCCAATACTTATGACAACCATCTATCTCGGATAATTCGTTTTCAAGATGTTCGCAGTGCTACCTAATTTCTCGTCACACCACCTCGTATTAAGATGCTGTGTAGGGCTCTACTTGTAACTTGTCAAACTAACACAAAATTGAACTTGAGTACGAGTGTTTTGTTAGATTTGTATGTACGAGGGGAAGGCAGAAACTACGTCAAGTATTTTGTTGATACCAGATACAAAGCGAAATACCTATAGATAGTGGCGGATCCAAGATCCAAGGGGGAGCTATAGGGGCTCTAGCCCCCCCCTTGACGCTCAAGTATACACTGGATAAAATAGGCTTCAATCCTGCTTTACAATGGATAAAACGGCATATGGTTTAGCCCCTCCCTTGATCATATCCTGGATCCGCCCCTGCCTATATGTAACCACTTTTTTTTCTACGTAGTCATTTTTTTTTTTTTTTGATGCACTTGTTTAGGCTAAAAACCCATTTGTAAAAATCCTGGCGATAGGAGATGGGATTCTGACCACTAAGACATGTTTGAACCGCATACTTACAGTTATCATGTGAAAAACAAACGTTTGCCACGCAAGTGTGCTTTCATTTTGGGAAAAGATGGAAATCAGGTGGGGCCAAATCCGGCCTGTATGGCGGGTGCGAAGGAATTTCTCATCCTCACTGTTGCAAAAGATTCACTGTCGTTTGAGCTACACGCAGGCGCACATTGTCATGGAACAAAGTAACTATCTTTCTTAATATAACAGTTGAGGCCTTTTGCGCTGAATAAACATCTACGAATCAGAAAATCTTGATTCAATATGTAACATCGGAATCGAACATGTAAATATTCGATTGGCTGGTTGTTTGGATTGGTGTCTAGCGACCTCTTCAGCAACTTGGCTGAATAAGATATGATCTTACAGCTTAACATGGGATTCGAACCACACGAGCTTTCAAACCAGGGTCTCACGAGTAGAAGACGTGTATCCAGTGGCATATTTAGGGGGGGCTTCCGGTCTTAAGCCCTTCACCGAAATTTTATTTACTATGTTAAAGTAAATGAATATCTTGCAGAATTTTCACATTTGCAGCATTAAAATTAGCAAAGCCCCTCCCCCGAAACAAAATCGTTAAAACGCCACTGCGTGTACCCTAACCATATATCCACGAGGGAGCTTATGTGAATATTAGAACTCGAGCAATTTGCATCTTAGTTTAAAATTTTGCAAAGAAATTATAGAGCTGATATGTTTTTCAAGTCCTCCTGCTTCGAGACAGAACGGGTCACTTGTCCGATGTGAGAAATAAGGCCAATACCCGTGTAATCTTAAAAAAAAAAAAAAAAATACATACACAGTAACACACACGTGACCTTTTGTCATCATTACTGCTGTATACTCAATGAAGACTTACATTTAACGTAAGAGAAAGCAGTTTCAGTGAATTTTTAAATAGCACAATTTAACTCCATTACAAATCCCAGGTGTTGGAACAAGTAGCAGTGTCAAGTGTACACCATGTAAAGGAGTTTGGTTTGTATGATATGGTATTTTTAAATTAATATTGAAACCGGAAGTAGTAGTAAATTTCTACCACTTCCTTTATCAGTAGAGAGCTTCGAGTGGAGATGGAATATATTGCTGGGACGCTTAATTCATTGCTGAAAACAGATTCTCGCTAACTGCAAGTTATTAGGGGAAAAGTACCGTATTTCGTCTCCGTGCCTAATTTCGTCCCCCGGTTTATCTACGTTCATAAATACACTGATGGTACCTGACTGAAATTTCCGTAAAGGAGGAAATCGTGAGCTGGATGTGTCGGTACGTGAAGTCGTTTTGTTTTGTAGTGATTATTCCGTTGTTTAATAATTATCAGAAGCAAGAATGTTTTATTTTCCTGATTGTGACAACACTTTTAGCACAAAGGTAAGTAAACGCACTACAATTTTCTGTCTACAAATAGTTTATAATGTCTATTTTAAGATTGGAAAGTTGTAGTTGTTTGAAGCACGAGTACTTTGCGTACTCGTCGTCACATTGGAGAATGAGTGAATTCCTAATTTCGTTCCCTTAGGTATACCCAATTTTCATCCCCGGGACGAATTTTGGAATAAATGTTTCTCTCTCGTCTCAGTTTAAATGTTAGAATAATGGAATCTGATTATTTGTTTCCCATCTAATTTCAGATGCCCTTGTCACCGGGAGATGTGAAAAACGTCAGAAGACGGATAAGAAGAAAAATATTTCTAGCTGTGTATCTACTGATATAAATAAACCTCTAGAAAGGTAGTTGGTGAGTGCTTCAAATTTTATGCCCGCAGCTAAACTCCCTCTAGAAAAATTGTTGTGGAAGTACCACAGGATTCAGAAACTTGCATTTTTGGATACTGCACATATTAGTTCCTAAGTGAAGTCTTGTCCCGACTACGGTAGATCCCATAGTTTTGGGATCCCCATAGATCCCAGCCTATAACTCCAAAAGAAAGCATTTGTGCACCCAGGTTGGTCTATACTTTTTGTCTTATCTTGGTGTCAGGAATCACCTCCCAAACGTTGTCGGTGTTGTTTTGAAGCATCATATTATATATATATATATCCCCTAAGTTGCGGGCCTGAATTTGGATTTAAACGGCATCACAAGTATCACTGTTCTTCTCAACGACCCCGAAAACTATGGACTCAACAGCAATATCGGTCATTTTTGATCATTTTTATATATCTCCTCACTTCCCCTCCCCTAAGTTCCACCGTCAAAGTGAAGTGATAAAAATCATTCCAGACCCGAGTCTCGTCTATGTTGAAACTTTAATCGGGATCGGTCAGGTGGCAGGCCCGAAACCAGCCACAGAGGTTTGAGGGGGGGGGGAAGCCATTAAAAATTCTCCCACAAATTGTTTTTTGTATTAATAATAGCATTTTGTATTGAGATCTGAAAAGGCCACTAAAAGTTAAGGGGTGCCAGGTTCCTCTAGCCCCCTTCTGGTTGCGGGCCTGTCAGGTGGTTGAAGAGTTATTAAGTCACAAACATAGTCTCTTTCATTTATATCAGGAATACTTCCCTCCTCTCGCAATAAATAAATAAATAAATAAATAAATAAATAAATAAAAGAAGCTTGATTCTTTACTAACGATGATTTCATTTTACGATGTTCATAAGTCCATGATCCAAACTTCAAGGCAAGTTGGGGTCTTTTGATTTGATTTTTAGTTTAGCGTTCCTCTCAACAGCGAGGCTATGTAAGATGTGGACCTACAGGTTAAAGTAGAATCCGAACCACATGAGCTCCACAAGGCCTTTTGAGAAAAGGAGTTTTCATTAATCCACTTCTGTAATTGAACCGCCCGTAGAATTTTGAAGTCACAAAAAATTCTTAACAAAATATACATGTCACAGTTTTCGAGAAGAAAATAACGCTTAATTTTTTAATCGTTACAATTTTTAACGATTATTAATTAAAAAAATAACTCCTGCAAAACTGAATTAGCTAAATTAAAGCTTAACAAAAATTTTAACTGGTTAATTACCCATCTATAAATTTCCATATAACGAAAAGAAAACGCAATGTCCAATTATTCTGTTAATTTCACAACACTGTTGATACCACATTTGATTATCACAAAGTAATAAGAATTTTTACCTGGTTTAGGCGCCATTGCAGTGATCTAGCGAAAGTAAAAAAGCACCGAATGCGATGTATACCGGTACAAAACTGAACAGTATCAAAACAGCACGCGGACACACTGAAATCCAAGTACTTTGAACTGTTCTTATCTATTATTTTTTTCCTCTCTCTCTCTCTTTGATTAAAGTATTTTCTGACACTTTCCCTCGTAATCGATAGCAAACTACTTCAATACAGTTTCCATCGTAATTAACAAAACGAGATATTTGCCAATAGATGTAACTTAAATTAACACGGAAATGCATTATGCGCAAGTAGCTTCTATGATAAGAAATACGTGTTACGTAAGGATTTATTACAGTGTTATTTAACTAGTATCTTCATACAGCGATACATTCCTATTATAATTAATCTGTACCCATTTTACCAACACTGATCAGAGGCGCAATAATTAAACAGATAACTTAGATATAATTAAAAGAAAGAACGTTGTTATTGATTCGTTGTCATGAGTAAGATTATTGTTTTATGATGGATAGGACATGTTGGTATTATCAAGATCATTATTTGCTATGATTGCTGCTGACATTTTATGTACGTATACTACAGAGGAATAAATCGAAGATTTTTGGATGCAATTCATGTTTATGGTCAGTAAATTAGTAGTTGATATGTTTACTATAATAACGTAATAACTTAAAAGATACGTAAAGCGAATCAGGGCTAAAACGAAGTGATATCGTTTTATCTGGTGCCGAAGACACGGGACCATACTATTTAGTTCCGAAGAATAGTAAGAACTGAGTTTATGTGCATAAGTACATATACCTTTTTATGAGTTTCACTATTTTAAGAAGCGGGAAGAGAATACAAAGAATTGTTAATATGCAGGATTCTGAGATTGAAGAAGTACCCAGTGTTTCAAACGAAACCATATCTGGAAATGCAACAGCTGTGTCTGAACATTCCTATTCTAACCTTATTGATATGTTTAGTCGACTACTTGATGAAAAACTAGAACAGAAATTTGATCAACAAGATAAAAAGCTAGAACATAAATTTGATCAACAAGATGAAAAGCTAGAAAAGCTAGAACAGAAATTTGATCAACAAGATGAAAAGCTAGAACAGAAATTTGATCAACAACAAAAATTGTACGATGATAAGTTAGAACAGATACTAGTGCAGCATAAATCTCTTGCAGATAAAGTACAAGGTGTGCAAGAAAATTTTGATCGCTTGCAATACAGTTTGAAAGAAAATTTGCAAGTATTAGCTGATGAAGTTACCATCAAAATTACAAATGATATGACGCGAGAAGTTGATACTAGGTTTCAACAATTTAGTAACAAATGGCAAGATAGACAGGATCAACTAGCTCTAGAAACAGAGTCGATAAAGAAAGCCGTTGAAGCCGTGGAATCGACGACAGCCCAACAAAAAAATCAGATAGTGAATATTACTGCCCAGGTCAATTCACATAGCATACTGATATCCAACATACAAGAGGAAATCAGATCGTTACAAGAGAGGGAATGTGGCTACAATGATCTTATGTATAAGGAGGCTTTGGGTACTCCCAATCAACAGGAAATATTGCATCATCAACAGGAAGCATTGCATCACCGCCCGAGAACTCCATTAATAGAAACTGACGGGATATTTTCTTCTAAGAGTTCTGTTGATGATGGTTTAGTTGTGGAAGATCACAGTAGGCGATTCCAAAGTCCAGATCGCAAAAGAAGAAGGCAGATACATGAGAGCGAAAGGGTTCCAGACCATTATCAACGCCAACAAAATCATAATCATAGTAAAATAAACGTTAAGGTCAGTGAAATTAAGGCCATGACTAAATTCAGCGGTAAGTGTGACGAAACCGCAAGCTCGTTCTTAGAGAAGTTTGAAGCAGAGTGTGAAATTATGGGTGTGGATCAATCTAAATTTATGAAGTTGTTACCACATCTGTTACTTCCCCCTTGCTCCTTGTGGTTTAAAGCTATTCGCGATCATGTCAAATCCTACGAAGAATTTAAACGGGCCCTGTTGGCTAATTACGAAAATGATTTCTTGTTAGCTAACCGTGATGCGATGGTGCGAACCCGACACTATTCACCTCGGGTCGATAAATCTCTTACAGATTTTACGATTAATGCCTATAATGAACTTAAACTTGTCAATCCGTTTCAGCCCGAATCCAGAATAATCGCTTCCGTACGCATTTTATTGCCATATAAATTACAACAGATACTGTTGTCTGCTCAATGCGTAAACTTCAATCATCTGATAATTTTAGTTCAGAACTTCGAGAATCAATTCCCGAACCCTAGCGGAAGTAATCGTAATCCACCCAATCCAATTCCTGTCAGAAACCTGAATATAACTAATGAAAATATCGAAAATCTTCGCAGCGATGAGAGGTCACGTGACAATACTGGCATTGGAATTAGTGAAAGATCTGTTATACGTACTGGAACTGGAGCTAATGGAAGATTCAATTCTAGCGGCAGAAATGGAACGAATTATGGTAATCCGAGGAACAGTTGGACGAACGGAAGAAACTTTCGTGGAAGACGTAATTACAGTAACAATGTCATGCATACCAGTGTGACTCAAAACAGATTCAATTGGAGATCTCGAGATGGCAGGAACTGTCGGAATAGGACCGAAGTAATAAATGAAACGGGAAATGGATCAAGAGAGAATAACCAAGATTGTGGTGTTCAATGTACTTTAATTGACTCATTTGTTAATCATAATTTAAACTAAAACCCGCTGATATGGTTGGGGTTAATCCCATATCAGCTGAAGATTCTCGTAATCGTTCGTCCCGAGATTCATCTAATAATTTATTTGGGACTTGTCATGAATAAGATTATTAGTTTATTATTGATAGAACATGTTGTTATTGACTAACTTTGAGTGTTATGTTTATCTTTATTTTTTTTCTTACGTGTTCAAAAGAGATTCGATTGTATTAACTTGAAATCCATGACAGTGAACTTAAATTGAAGCTTTTAAATGTAATTATTACCTTCTGATCTTGTTGTTGACGTGTGATATGATGGCAATCTTAATTGTAAATAATGTTGTTTGTATATGAATGTTATCGCTCAATGTAAAAGAGGAACAATTAACTAGTAACTCTGTGTAAGTCATCAGTTACTTATAATTTTGAATAGACCCACAAATAATATTTTTTAATGAATCGACGCTTTATGATATGTGATTAGTAATAAAAGAAAAATGTTGTTATAAATGAATTGATATATATATGGAGAAAGAAGAGAAGAGAAAACTACTTATATTGATGTAATAATAATAATTAATAGGAGAGTTGATTTAGTAATAATTAGTACGAGGGCTATTCAAAAGGTGAATGTTTTGAAAATATACAGGGTTCTTTCCTTCACTATAATACTGTTACGGAATTCCCGTTCTGGGCGACATTCATACAGCGATACATTCCTATTATAATTAATCTGTACCCATTTTACCAACACTGATCAGAGGCGCAATAATTAAACAGATAACTTAGATATAATTAAAAGAAAGAACGTTGTTATTGATTCGTTGTCATGAGTAAGATTATTGTTTTATGATGGATAGGACATGTTGGTATTATCAAGATCATTATTTGCTATGATTGCTGCTGACATTTTATGTACGTATACTACAGAGGAATAAATCGAAGATTTTTGGATGCAATTCATGTTTATGGTCAGTAAATTAGTAGTTGATATGTTTACTATAATAACGTAATAACTTAAAAGATACGTAAAGCGAATCAGGGCTAAAACGAAGTGATATCGTTTTAATAATGATATACGAATACAACAAAAGTGAAATACATTTTTAAAAAAATAAACTAGTTAATTACAGTTTTATTGCTTTTGGTGGATTTTTTTCTCCTTAAGTGTCCTTTACAGCTCTATCGCGGAATAACATTAATTTTTGTCTTTATACAGTAGCCTATATCTGCATAAACTGTTTTTGAAGCCCGTTTAAAATGCTTTGAATGTGGTTCGACACATTAAAACAGGGATGCAAATAACCACTCACCCGGGGCGAGTATTTAATACCATACCCAGTAGTGTACGCAGGAATTTATTTAGGGAGGGGTCCAAACTCAATGTGAGGGTATTTTATATTAAAATTCCTAAAATTGCCCCTAGAATTAGGCTAAATTTACACAAAAGTAGAAACTTTGGGGAGGGTCCTGACCCCCAGGTCCCACCCCGTGCGTACGTCCCTGACCATACCGAAGGTAAGTAATTGATTTCTAATGTAGAATGTGGGCTAATAGCTTTTTTCTGGGGCTAGTAAAATTTTGCTGCTTATTTGCATCCCTGCATTAAAACAAACAAGAGTGTCTTTTGTTACAAAACGTCGAAATTTGATTTTTCCCCCCTCCGTCACGGGCGTCCGAATGTGTAGGAATATGAGGTTTTGAGGCGACTACTGACTAAATGACAATTCATTCATGTGAGGCCATATATGGACTGTTCACATCCAGGAATCGTCTTACACGCTTATTGTATATGAGCCCACAAGACGTCGAAAAGTCCGCTGAAGGACTGTGATGAACCGTCTATATCCACCATCCAGGCACGTAGCCAGGATTTCGTGAAGGGGGGGGGGGTTCCGTAACATGAAATACTGTGGTCATCACACCAGGGGCTCGATTATTCTAAACTATTTTACTGGCAACATATATTGATTCGTTTAGCCAGGATTTCGTAACGGGGGGGGGGGGGGAACATGAAATTCTGAAGGCCCAGGAGCTCGATTCAAATAAAACAATTTTCCTTTCATTATGACCTCAACTATTACAAAAAGTACATATTCACTATTATAAAAAGTACATACTCTTTTGAATCAGATGTTAACAGAACTTTCTTTCCACATAAATTTTTGTTTTTACATAGTATTTATTCCGTCAACTACTGTCTGTTCCAAATGACAGGTTAAAGGAGTAGTAGAAAATTGTTTTTGAAATAACATGTTTGACACTGCAAGGATGCGATGGCGAAAAATTATGATAAAAAATGTCCACGCTGTTACACAACGGTACTATGTTTTCGGAAGCTTAAAATCTCCCTGACTAGTAGCAGAAATTCTGAGAATTCCGTAACTTTTCTAGAAATTTCAAATTCCCTGACTCTTCCAGGATATCTCGCTCACCTCACCACCATCTATTGCAAGTAATACAAATCTCCACATAAGAGAGAGTAACCAAAAGCTAGTTTTTTTTTTTTTAATTTTTAACGCTGATCCTTCTTTTTCTCATTTCATTTTGTTTCATCCTTCCTTAATTTCTTTCATTTCTTGTCTCGAAGGGGGGGGGGGTCCGTTCCCCCGGACTCCCCCCTCGGCTACGTGCCTACACCACCGCGTTCATGGGCAACATGTCAGCCGACAGTGCAAGATATGAAAGCAGAGGCATCCTCGTTCCTTAACCCTTTGAAACAGTGGTGTCTTTGAGGGAAAATATAGAGTTAACTATCTACTGTCTTGGCACTATTTATCTGCGCATCATGGTTCATACATAATTCATTTCAGAATAAAACAAGCTTTCCAAATGAGGCCAAATCCGCGAGTGGTTGAAATAACGGAAAAGAAAATTTAAGATAACTCCGGAAATTCCTCTCCAAAAAAATCCCTTCCGGAAAGCTTTGCACTCCTTGGACCAGCCTTGGCTGTACCATGAAATATACTCTTGTCCTTTTGTAACTCCTGTGCCAAATCACATTGCAATATGAATAGTAACAAGGGAAAAAATATTTCTCAATCCTGTTGGAAGATCCAAAGGTAAAAACAGTGAACAAATACAAGCTGAAACAAAAATTTTGAACGATAGCATTATTCATGTGAGTATCATAATTCATACGTAATTCTTTTCAGAATGAAATAATTTTTCAGACGGTACTTGCATATTATTTGTGACTAATTTATCCACTATTTTTTTAAAAAGGGGGTAAACTTAGGGAAGAGTCTTAAACTCTACTGCTTAACTACAAATAATTCAATCCGGGAACTTTATTGTCGCGCTTTGTGTATCGAGTAAATGTGTGGGTTGCATTATCCTGATGGAAGATGGAGACTTACAAGTAGGAGGAAAGGATTCACGACCTCACGAATGTATGATGCACTAATCATACTCCTCTTAATGAAGAACACGCACGAGCAGGATGCCTAGGTTTTTGCCCCTAATATCAGAATGCCAGGTGTAGGTTCTGTACAGTGACTGCAAACCCACCTGGGTTTTCCTGTTACTTCCACATTTACAGACGAAATATATTTGCCAGCACTTGTCCGGAACAGAAATTATTCTTATCACTGGATAATACCTAGCCACTGCAGTCGCTCCCAACTCCACTGAAGGCATTGTCAGAGATGAGCTGGTGTCACGGTAAGGGTAATCGTGCGGGACAAATGGCGGAACCCAGACCTACCACCAACAATCAACTGCCACTAATTGACAGCAGTTCAGCTCATCCAAACCAAGGAGCAGTACACGCAGGAAACTGTAAACAATGGAATCAAATCTTATATTGCACATTCAATTGAGAACAGTCGTAGTGTGGAGAAGGTCCCTTCTACGGAGTTTTACAGTATACCAGCAAAGACGAGCGCCATGTGAGTGAAACGGAAAAGTTGAGTGAAGCTGTAAGAATGCATCCAGTGCTTTATGATACTAGCCATGAAGATTATATGAGAACCAAGCTAAAAGATGAATTATGGACTAAAGAAGCAGGCGAGTCAGATTATGTTAATTGTGTGTAGAATTCACCCTTCCAGTGGGTGAACTCAGAGGAAATTAGAAACTCCATGCTACGAATAAAATTTTTAAACCATGTGCTTATTTTTGTTGCTTTCGGTCAGAAGTGTCGTTCATAGAGGGAAGGAGAGGGCAGTTGCTTTCCCTTTGCTAAGTAATCATGTGAGGGCTACGTAAAAATTAAAGAACAAATATAATAGTTTACTTGATTTAGACTTACTTGTTTATTGAGGTCATTACATTATTATAAATTCGTAACAGTAAGTGTGACTAATCCAGCTCACGAATGAAGTATTCTTTTTGATGCAATATCAAATTGAATTAAATTTATTTATTTATGGAATATAAACAAAATTGCCTGGGTCATTTCTGAGAAAATCGTCAAAAAAAAAAAAAACTCACCACCAAGAATAAACTACCCCTCGCACATTTTCTCAGGACAAATGAATTATGCCATATTCTCAGGTTATTTATGAAATATGAACAAATTTGCCTAATTCGTTTTTGAGAAAAATAAAAACACCTCAAGAGTAAACCACTCCTTATCGATTTTCCCCAGAGAAATGACATACTACAATATGGAGTTGTTATTCGAAAATTGATTTATGAATTATAAACAAAATCATTAGAGCTGTTTTTGAGAAATTGCAAATTTTGATTTTCATCCTTCAGTAAACTAGCCTTTTTTTCAGGGGTAGGAAGAAAATTCGAATCCTCCTGGAGAATCGCATAAAAACCGTAAGTCTAAAAATTGGTCTCGATATGTTGAATGTTATGGCCTCTAGGTGAATGGGTATCAGGACGAACGGACGAACAGAGATCCCTCATCTCATGACTAAGCAGTTAGCGCACGTGCCTTTGGCGTGGGTGACCCGAGTTCGATTCCCGGCGGAAGCTCGTGTGGTTCGAATCCCACGGTTAAGATGTAGGCATGAGCGCCCCAGGAGGGGGGCAAGAGGGGACAATTGCCCCTCCCTGGATTTTCGAAAAAGGTTAACATTTATAGGCTCTTCTGGTGACAATAGTATACTTTTAAAATCAACATTCACTAAATGATTTAGAGTAACAAAATTTAGTCAAATACATCCCTAAGATTTTAATCTACTTCTCTTCCCCATGTGATGTTTCATATTTTTAAGTAATAATTATATTCAGCCTGATGCTGCATGCAATGCTAAGTATTTTGAATGATGGTATCCGTCAGTTGAGTTGAAAAGATAATTTCGCTCTTTGTTGTTTCTTTTGCTGACGTGGTGCTGATAGCAATAAAGTTTTGTTTTGTTGGGTTTCATTCTAGCAATTGTGTGTGAGTGTCTTGCGCCCCCCCCCCCCCCCCTTGGAAAATATCCTGTGAGCGTCCATGGCTGTAGGTCCACGTGTCATATGGCTTTGTTGCTGAAAGGGACGCTAAGCTGAAATCAAATCAAAACCGAGCAGACAAACAAATGTAGAGAAATCATTTTTTCGGTGTGTACGAACCATGAAACGTGTAAATCCGTTGAAATATCAGATTCAAGTTTTTTCACGATCATCATCAATTTTTTCTCTATTTTCGTCGCTCGAAAAAACAAAGAAATAATGCAAATTCTCTGTATGTACTTAGGATAAATAGTATAATGATAAGACTGGGAGTATTGTTTTTCTATTTATTACAAAGTAGAAGATGTTATATTTTCTGTTGTGTAATTAGTAGGCAGTGCCTTTTTTTTTTCTTATCATTACGTAAATATTTGTTCTCCAAATCAACACGTGCTAAGAAAATAAACGCGTGCAGGCAATCAGGTGACTCTACAAGTTTGGTGAATTAAAAAAAAAATACATTTGTAAGAAATGCAACGAAATTTCGTTGCTAGGAGAACTATAGAAGGAATAAATTTATTTATTAATTGAGTTTTAGAATAGCCACCCCAATTAGAGTATGCGTAAAACCATCATCCCTAACAGCAGAAGATGTGCTAGACATGTGCCATTTAGGTGTATCAGCTACTTTTTAGGTGCCCAACACTTGGCACATATGATACTCATGTGCTAAGTATGTACACTCATGTCTAAAATTATTGTCGCATGTCTATAAATATGTTGTTCTAGGAATATAATTTGATAACGAATTCGCCCGGTATTTCTTATAATGTTAGTATGTGTATAATCGGCAAAGACATGAATGTTGCAAATTTCATGTCAAAAGAGCAGTAAATAAGAACAATAAAACGAAAATAAAACTTTCTTCTCCATTTAGCAAAATTTTGTTTTACTCATACTAATTTTCGTATTTATAATTCTTTCCCTATGAAATTTATCACAAATATACATTTCCCGATTATATACATAGTATCAGTGTTAAAAGTACCCTGCAACATCATTATCAAATTATATTCTTCCAAGAAAACAGTTATAGATATGCGACAATCATTTTGGACATGAGTGTACTTCAGCTACCTACACTTTTAGGTACTTGTTACACATAATTGATATTTGCAACTATGTACCACAAATATAGCATTTCTATACCTGGCTTAGTTTTGTACTCTAACAGTCATTTGCTTTTATGTCGTCATTTGGGACATACTGTATATCTGTCATGTTCTAGGTACGTCCTTTAGGTACATATTGTTTCAAATACCCTAACAGCACAAGATGTGCTAGGTATTCGCCATTTAGGTGTTTTAAATTCATCTTCCACATCTGATGCATTTGTTGCTTCTTTTTCTAAGCGATTGTGTACTAGAAACAATAAACGCATCAACTTTATTAGATGGCAACTGTCGCCGATCATTTGAAAGTGAATATGGAAGAACCACGAAATAAAATAAATAGATACTCGTTAATTTGTTACAAAATTACATGGCGAGCAGATTTTATGTGATCTCAAACGTGCGGTTAAAGGAGCACTCTGATTAGCCGAATGCAAAAGACCTCGATAATTTATCCTTCTACAAGCGACGTTCTCCTCGTCTCTGTGGCCAAGTTGCAAAGGTTGGTGGTTCGCGCCCACCCTAGGGTATGCTACTTTTTTTTTTTTTTTACTTGTTTAAAGTGTTGTTTAGACTCACCTTAATGTAAACACATTACGCATATAAGCGATTTAACATATTTTGGGGGAGTAATTTTGTGGTTCATTGACGCTTACGGCATGGAGAACATACCTAGACCATACTAGGCACGTTCCCCAGGTACTCACATGCGCAATAAAAATTGCGCGTATACTGTAACTCACGATTTTTCGCATTTATTCCATTTTCCTTACGTTTATGGATAAAATTCAGTTATTAGTATGTAGAGATAATAGAAAGCAATCCATCTAAGCAGATATTTCAAAAAAAAATATAATAAAATAATAAAAGTATAAGCAAAAAACAAAATTATGCTCGGTTTTGTGTATACTGGCAATCATGATTTCTAGGGATTTTTTCAGTAGCAGAGCACGATTGCGGAGGGAATTCAGTAGGGAAGTCGAGGAGTTGGATCAAGGAAGTGGATAGTGGAGTAAAATGTTGCATTTATTGGTTAAAACCTAGTGTGTAGATTGTCTGCCAAATATAAATTAGCTTCTGTAACCAAGAAGTCGTACGGAAATATAGAAACAAAGAGGAAATATCCTGTCTTGAGGTTGGAAGTAACATGCGCTATGGATATTAGCATTTATTTGTTAAGAAAAAGGGACTAAGCAAAGAGTAGTTTCCGTGGTTAGGTGGATTAGTAGTTCTAGCACTATTTTGACACTAGATCGAATCCCATCCCATTCCATCCCTTACTTTTTTCTTTTCTTTTCTTTTTTTTACAAATTATAATTTTCATGTTAATAAGAACCGAAGCAATATAATAAGGACATAACTTATTGATATTTTGCTGTAATGACGTATTTATCCAGTATTAGAGTACTATTGGTAATCGTTATTGTTTTCAGTTCATGCTGTTGTATAGCTTCTCTCATCCTGTTTCCTTGGGAAAGGAACAATTTTGTCTCCAACAAAGTGTGAAGGATATATACGGACAGAAAAAGACATCTTAGTACCAAACGTGATTTATCGTGATGAAATGGACTAGTTTGCCATTATTTAAAAAAAAAGAAAAAGAAAAAGAAACCTAAGTAAATTATTGAAGTTTGCTTCTCTTTAGCTTTTAGCTAAAAAAAAATATTTTTTTCTTTATAAGACTATACTTTATAAGGCAAGGTGTGTGATCATACCCACAAATAGGGAGTGAAAGATAATTGTTTCTACAAATATTTTACAGATTTAGGTGCGTGAAACACGAATACACCATGGTCTCGCTTATCTGACCTTCCTTTGTTCCACATACCGTATGATCCGACATATCATTGCAGATAGCACCAATCGCAAGAAGAACTGCAAGTAGTGGTCTTAATCTATTTTTCATGCTCTGGAGTCTATCGCCTAGCGCGCCCGTCTACACCTTGACTCATATGTCTATCATTCAGTACAGACACGTATCCAGGTTTTCTGTTCGGAAGGGGCCTAACACGAATCCTCGTAAGCACGTAATTCTAATGTTTTAAAAAATATCAATAATAATAATAATAATAATAATAATAATAATAATAATAATAATAATAATAATGTAACAGTTCTGTATTTCTCTTAAACTTTTTCCTACTTTTCATTTACAAACCGGTTTACTTTGGAAACTGCATTATAGCACAAACAAAATAAAACATATTTTCGAGAGAAATGTAACTAAAGAAAACTGTCTGCTACGTATATCACATACCAAATATAGCAAGAAGACATTGAGTGTATCGTTCTAATATATTAAAGTTAAAAACAGAACGGGAACGAAATGTTAATCCTATTTAAAACTGTTCTTTAATTCCACCTGATATAATGGCATTATGGTATATTCTTAGAATTATAAGAAGACAACAGCACATTGCCCAAAGTTCAGACACTGACTCTAAGTAAACTGATATAAAAGAACCTAAAAAGGGTATAAGAAAGTTTATTAAAAAGTGCTTGAGTTTCGGAGGGGGACAGCCCTCAGGCTCTCACGCTGGATACGTCCCTGATTCAGTGCAGTACATTTATTTGTTATAAAACATGATTATTAGTTGCGTAATATGTAAAATTATATCATGTTTTACTTTTAATAGCTCTTTTCTTAACACATTCATATTATCCGGCGTTGTGTCTGCCTGTTTATGTCGGATAAGCGAAACTCTACTGTATTTCCAAAGCTAGCATATACATCAGGGGCGGATCCAGGGGGCGATCTGGGCGATCGTTCCCCCCAGAAGAGGAAAATTTCTTATTTTATATATATAAATAAAACCCATCCCAAAGTTTGGAGCCCTTAAAAGTAGCAGTATGACAACCCACCGCCCGCCCCAGAAGTCGGTCCTGGATCCGCCCCTGATATACATGAACTAGAATTGCATCGTCCTAGAACAGACAATAGTGTGAAATGCTTATATTAAAAGGCTGGAATTAAAAAAAAAAAGCATAAGTACTGTTTTGGTAGCGTGAAAACAAATTAAAAACAATTCAATATATTTCCAAGGTATCAGATTATCATCTTATTGTGTCGATGTGTATTCTTTTTTAAACATAGTTTTAAAAGTCGTACCATTCGCAATATTTCTAAGGAAATCGAAAGAAAAACTCCTATGTGCCTCTTGTGGCAAAGTGGCTTAAGTGCATGGTCCGAAACCGATTCCCACGTTAAGGTATAGATAGAGCTCCCATATTTAAAAAATGCAAATCCTGGAGGCTACTAAATTACGAGAATCGTTGAAATGCTTAAAATTGAAAGAAGTGTTGAATACTAATTTACTTTCCTCCATTAGATAGAGTTGTTCAAGTATTACGTTATCACATTTTTATTCATTTCACTAGACCTTCTTCCAAGGGCGCCGATTTCTCTGTAAATTTGGCGGGGGCACTCAATGCAGAAGATATATATATGAGGATTTTAAGACAAATTGCACTCAAATTATGCCAAATATTGTATATTCATAAATACAAAGGAGTCCCGCATGAGCTTTGGGGGGCCCTTGCCTTCTTTCTAGTTAAGCAAACGTAAGCAGATGATTTACTCCCTCCCCTGGTAAGTAAAATTGTTTTCTTTTTCCTCAAGATCTGTTGTGTTTCGTGAAATAACAGCAGCAATTTCCTGATTACTTAACCATGTAAATGAATGTTTTCACTTAGAGTCATCCCGTCGAGTCGCGTTGCCTAGGACTAAAATAAATTAAGGGTCAATAATGAAGGTGAGACTTCCATATCAAACATGAAGAGACATGTGGATCGGAGATCTTTCTTTGTTCGAACTTTGAGTTTTTCAAAGCCATGATGGGAAATTAAATTATGAGTACAATTTTCGAAAGTAATAGTATACGATCGTAAAAATATCTTACAAAACGATGGTTTATTGCAAAATACTTGGACTCAAAGAATAAATTACAAGTAATAAACTTGTTACTTTTCCTGAAGAGTCTAAGTCTTGAATGAGACGGAGGGTGTCGAGCGTAGTGCTTCGAACGATTCTCTCACTTGTTCTACCTTCCCGTGGGGCAGCCTTAATTCGACTTGATCCTAAACGGATTATTCAGAAGTCGAAGTCGGAAGATGTTCCCCATTTTTGCAAAACACTCTTGGTCGATTACAATCTGCCTCACTTGTGAGGGGACAACCCCATGCCGTAAGCGTCGGTGGACCACCGTTAGGCAACTAGCGACATGTCCCCAAACATTGGTGGTCCCGCAGCGACGATCGGCGGTGGTTCCACTTCCGTTTTGAAAATTATACCACCAGCGGCAGAGAAGGGACGAAACGCCAACGAACCACAAAATTATTCCTCTAAGATACGTTAAATCGCATATATGTGTAATTTGTTTTCATTAAGCTGAGTCTAAAAACATTTTTTAAAAAGTAAAAAAAGTGCCCTGAGTTGGGTGCGAACCACCAACCTTAGGGTTACTAGTTGCGTGTACTTCCGAATTCGCCACGGAGGCAATTACGAGGACACAGTTTGTAGAATAATAAATATTTGACGTCTTTTTAATATTTCTAATCAAAGTGCTCCTTTAACCGTGTATATTTGATGATAACTGTTTGGAATCAGATCAAATGCAACCGCCATGTAATTTTATAACAAAATGGCAAGCGTCTATTTACTTTTTTCATAGTTTTCCCATATTCACTTGCTAGTAATCGGCGACAGTTGCCATCTAAATTCATACAATTATATGCACCCATCTCAAGATTTTTCACTTCATGATGTAAAGGCAGGAGTTACTCTTGACCCCCGGAGCTCAAGTATTGTCCTTATAATAAAAATTCGTAAGGGAAAAATAATTTATTATAATAACCGCATGCACATGACTGGCGATAGTTCGTGTTGGTCCCTTTGCGATTCTCCGTGACAAATCAAAGGAGCGCGGATCAAAATGAAGTACTCTCTGTTACGCGGTGGTAACTTCAATACCCCCCGATTCTAGATATCTGCTTCGACTCGACGAATCCCTGTCACTAGTGGCACACTAGCGACAATCCTTCGACGCGTGGCTATATCGACGATCGCCATTTACCGGCAAGTGGGCCACTAGGTGTTGGCGACGTTTACGGCATGGAGAAGCTAATAAACAAACAAATCAATAAATAAATCTAAAGCCTTATAAAAGAATTTTCCCAAAATTTACATCTAGCAAAATCATTTGTTGGTATTCCAGAACTGTAAATTCACCTTTCTTCATAATTTACTTCTATCGTAGTTTTGATATGAGAATGATATATCTGAAATTGTAACACAGGTCATTAATACTTTTTTTTTTTTTTTTTTGCTTTAGTCAAATTTAGCAGTTTTACTTAACAATCAGTCAATTTCGATCTGTGATTTCAGAGTTTTAGAGATTTCCTTAAATTTTTCATTTCTACAACAGTTTGCAACTAACACCATTAACGTATCTCTTTCGATATTTCCATAGGTAATGGCTTGGTCACTCCCAGTGTATTTCAAACAATAAACTACGGTGTCTTACTCCATTAATCCGAACTACATTTAATATCCAACAACTCTGTGCATTTTCCCTTAAATCTGCAAACTTTCTACTAGGTTAAAACTGAGCAGTTTCTATTTTCTTCCTTTGTTGCTAAAACAAAAATGTTCTTTAGACAACCTAGAAATGATGACTCTATACTACATTATGTTGAATAGGGCATTTTATGTAGCATATCATTTGACAGTTGGACACTTTCTTCGTATATTGAAAGCAACAGGGATTAAATCCTTCTACACTTACATGAGAAGTAAATAAATTCCTTTTAATTCGTGGAATTGTGCCAATGCACTAGGTCCAGAGAGTTTTAAATTTATTATTATTATTATTATTATTATTTTATTATTATTATTATTATTATTATTATTATTATTATTATTATTATTATTATTATTATTATTTTATTGACTTAAGTTTTCCTGAATATTAAGCAATATTTCAGAAAAAGCTGGTATTTTTAAACAAATGTGTTCGATATCAGGTTTTCATAAAGTAGCCACTCTCTCCTATAAATAATTTCAGAGGGGCCGCGTTGGCTCAGTGATAAAGTGTTCACCTTTGGTGCATGGGATCCTTTATTTGATCCCAGCTCGCACCGAGTGAATTTTGTGATGGACAAAGACCATGTGCATGGGTTTTCTCGGGGTTCTCCCGTTTTCTCCCACTTTCTTCATTCCACCATTTCATTCATTTCTCATCATCACCGTCTCCTTTAGCCTAGCCGGTATAACCATGGGTCGTAAAACTTAAAGATTTGATTTCAAATAATTCCAACCCAAACAGTTGCAGGAAGTATGTCATTTCGAATAAAACAAACTACTCTATAAAATTCTGAGTATTATTATTTTTTATATATACAATTCTAGCGGACCTTATTGCTAAATCGAAGGGTAAGAAGACTAAATTCACTCTCTTATTATTATAGATTCATTTCAATTGAAGCAGTTAAAATAATTGGGAAAAATTAGAAAGTCATACCCTATATTCCAGTGTGCCACAACCAGATAACACGGCACACTGGCGTGCCCAACAAAATTAACAGTGTGACGCAAACTTTTACCTATTATTTACAAGAATATTTGTCGAGTTTATTTTATTTATTATTATCAACGATTCTTCCACGGATCAGCTGTCTGTATACAGTTAAACAAACAAGTATCACATTGACGGAATGAGTGTAATTATTTACTTTAATAGTAATAGAAAGGTATATTTTCTTGTATTTTCTACAGGGAATAACTGCATCCGGTCTAGAAAGCTGGAACTAACAACAAAGGAACCCGATATGCCAACCACACATCACCCTATAGTCGTGAGTGCCACAAGTTCTTTTCTACGTCTTGGCACCCTAAGGGTTGTTGCCTTCAAACACAGAGAGAGAGAAATAACTTAAGTCCATTGCACTTCCATGCTTAAATAAATAAATTATGTAAATAACTGTTTCGTTTTCTGTTTATTGTTATTATTATTATTATTATTATTATTATTATTATTATTATTATTATTAATAATAATAATAATAATTTCTGAGGAAGTCGACTGCCATATGTATGCACACGGTCTCCCGTGCAGCGCCTCGTGTATGATTTTCCATACACAAACTATAAATTCCAAGTTTGTTGTGTTCGTGTTATAGGTGTGTTTGTAATTAGATGCATATGGCGTAGAAGTCAAAATTTAATGTCCACGCTACCTATATGCAAAACCATAGACAAAGAAATTTATGAACAAAGACATTTATGGCGCTAAAACAGAGGGCAAAAATAAAGAATTACTGGCGGATTGTTGCTCATAGTGTACAGGTAATAACGGTTAACAGTGTTAAATTTAAACAAATAGAATTTTAATTAAGCACGAATTTAACTTATAGCGTACCATGAGGAAGGCACAGGAGTTCGCTAGGATCGTTACAATATCCAACCCCGTGAAATGCACTGCAAATCTGTCTGCAAGCCCCCCGTAATGTTCAACAGATATTGTGTAATAATGCTCATTTCAATGCAAACCTACATAGCCTTACACACTTCAATACTCAACGAAGGTGCAGACTATTCATGAGTTGCAGCATTAAACTCTCTCACCCACTGTATTCTCCTAACATGTCTCCCAGCGATCACAACATTTTTTGGTATCTCAATCACTTCCTAGTAGGATAGCTTTACCTAGAGACCACTGATTAACCTGGTATTGGATGTTTCACTTTCTTACCTTTTGGAGTTGACTGTCATCGGTTGGACATTTCACACGCAAATATCTAATATTAACGTTTCTTCTATAACTTTGTAATATTGTATTATTTCTTTGTATTATTCATTAGCTTGGTTAGGCTTGTTTAAACACTTTTCTCTTTGCACCTGCTTATTACCTATACCTTAACGTTGGATAAAAATACACTAGCTCTCCTGGGAATCAAATCCAGAACCAATGCACTTGAACCATTTGGCCACAACGAGGCACATTTAAAAACAAGTTTCGATTTTGTTAGGAAAATTGTGATTTAAAAATATATTTAAGAATGGGTACGGATGAAACGCACTGAATTTTCTCGCTCGAATTTCTTAAACTGACTGTAGCTATTACTGAAACATTTAGACCCTATTTGGGAAATGCGAATAAAATAATGTGTTTTGGAAAACTTTGTTCGAAGCAACTTACGTCCAAAAGTAAAGTACCCATTGGTCATATTTCTATTAGAAATAACTTATGTCATATATTAGAATTATTAAGGAAATAATTGTATGTGAACTATGAGCAAAAGCGTCTGAGTAGTTTCTGAGAGAATCGTCAAAAAAGTCATCCCCAAGAATAAAATATCCCTTGTATATCTTTTCAGGACAAACGAGTTATGCTATTTATGAAATACGAACAAAATGCCTGAGTCGTTCTCGACAAAATCGTAGGGTAAAACTTACTCCGAAAAGTAATTAACCACTTCTAGCTTTTTAGGATGATGGAATTATACCATATCGTTAGGTTATTTATGTAACATTTATTTATGAAATATGAACAAAATTGCGTCAGGCGTTAATGGGAAAATCGTCGGAGAAGAGCAAACTATCCCTTCTGAATGTTTGCAGGACGAACGAGTTGTGTCATATTGTTAGGTTATTAATGCTACATTTATTTATGAAATGTGATTGAGAAAATTGTTCAAAAAATGCATCCCATACAGTAAATTACACCTTATGTATTTTTTCAGAGCAATGATTCATACTACGGTGAAGGGTTATTAATAAAATATATATTTGTAAAAAATAAGCAAAATCTTTACAGCTGTTTTTGAAACAATTTAATTTAAATTTTCATCCTTCAGTAAACTACCATTATTTTTAGGTGTCGGAGGATATAGAATTCGAAACGATAAAGTTTTATAAAAACTTCATATCTAGAATTCGGTCAAGATACGTCGAACAATATGGCCTCTATTTGAATGCATGTAAAAGCGTGACGAACCGACAGACGAACAGATGGACAGGCATCAAAATCACTTTTTCCATATGTGGGGGCGTGAAACTTGAATTCATTGAAATCTCGAATTCGATTTTTATCACTATCACTACAATTTCTTCTTTTGTCGCTCGAATATGAAAACGAATAGGAATACAACGACACGTAAGATGATAATTTGTAATCCCCAAAATTTAATGATTTGCGTTTAATGTGTTACCATGCTAGAAAAAAAGCTTATGCCTGTTTGTTATATCATTTTAATATCAGTTTTTCACCCTACTATATAATGTAGAAATATGGCATGATTGTCGTTCATATTCATGCTATCTTTTGGAAATATTCGTGTTCCGCATACATAGATCTGTATAATTTAGTTACGTTCAACGAAAGCATTCTTGCACTTGTGGATATGAAAAAAAAGAGAGAGAGAAAGTCAATACTCTAAAAGCAAAAAGCACAAGCACACACACACATAAACGATAATTTGACATCAGATCGATGTAACAAGGGGTAAGACTGGAAGACTGTCAAGGTCACGTATGTTCTTTTTCGTGTTCTTGACACACAAATCCGAAGTGAGTTGTCTGGTGTCCAAGAACGGGCAGGAGAGGTGTTAACATACAAGACCATAAACTGAAAGCAATCGCTGTTTCTAATAGTAGGCCTACATGTATTCTAATACTGAATAAATACGTCGATTAAAGGATACTATCAAGAACTTATTTCCTTATTATATTGTTTCGTTTCTTATTAACATCAAAATTATACACTTCCTATAATGTTTTGTAAAAAAAAATTACACATATGGGACGAGATGGGATTCGATGGGATGGGACGGGATGGGAAAATAATAAAATAACTGCTAGTCTGCCACTCTATCCACCTAACCACGGAGACTACGTTTTGTTTGCTCTCTTTTCTTAACAAATAGTGCTCATAACTATGGTGCGTATCGCTTCGAACCTTAAGAAAAGAGTTTTTCTGTTTAATTCTATATTTTCGTACGACGTCTTAGTTACAGAAGCTAATTTATATTTGGCAGACAATCTACACACTAGGTTTTAACCAATAAATGCAACATTTTACTCCACTATCCACTTCCTTGATCCAACTCCTCGACTTCCCTACTGAATTCCCTCCGCAATCGTGCTCTGCTACTGAAAAAATCCCTAGAAATCATGATTGCCAGTATACACAAAACCGAGCATAATTTTGTTTTTTGCTTATATTTTTATTATTTTATTATATTTTTTGAAATATCTGCTTAGATGTACAGCTTTCTGTCATCTCCACATACTAATAACTGAATTTTACTCATAAACGTAAGGAAAATGGAATAAATGCGAAAAATCGTGAGTTACAGTATACGCGCAATTTTTTTGCGCATGGGAGTACATGTCAGGCATGTGCTTAGAGGGGACATAGACTGTGACTATCACTTGCCATCCATGTGATTTCTTTCTCAAAAGTATATAAGGCACATACTGGACACATTCCCATGTACCTGAGGGAACATGATACGCATATGCCTACTTCGTAAGTGTGCTGTTAGGGATGGTCAATCAGTGCTAAGTTTGGTCAGTACATAAACAAATGCACTGTCAGGACTCCATAACATGTGTTCATTTATAATCACGAAAGCAATTGAGGAGGACACTTTAATGAAAAAAAACGAGCTATATACATTCAGGGAAACGGCAGTAACAGTAAGGGGAAGCCGATGTCATAATTCAATATTACCCAAGGCACTATGCCACAGCTGAGGAACAGCTTTTGCGGGCTGTTGAGCCACAGAGTTTAGTTCAGTTTAGTTTAGAATAACATAACCTACACATGAAATCCGAATTTGCTGTAACGTAAGCTATAGTCCAAAAAATGAAATGAAATGTTTGAATTTAACGTCCCACGTTTATGCCCTGTAGGCTAAGGGAGACTATGATTAAAGCAAGTGAACGATGATGGAAAAATTGGTGGAATGAATGTGTGGGAGGAAACGGAAGTACCCTGAGGAAACCAACGAGCACAATGTTGTCCACCACACTTACTTAGCCGAGGATAGAACCAGAGACACCATGCAACAGAGGTAAGGACTCTACCACAGAACAAGCTACGTTCCACTATAATGGTGAATTCATAGGTGTCTTAGCCAGATATTCCGAGAGCGTTTAATCAATAATTTACTGCATATGACAGTTACGGCACCACGCCTGTGTCAGACTTTTAAGTCATCCATTATTGCTTTCTACGCAAATTCTTATTAAAATTGTATTGCGAAAATATTACCACAAATTTGAAAGCCTGTCCATCATAATATTGCACAAGCTTGTGTAGAAGGCCAAGTTCTACCAACATGCATAGTTGATCCAATTTCCAGATTAGTTGAATTCGGATTTGTTTTCGAAAATTTCATCCAAATTTTGATGATCTAACTCGGGAGTTATTAACACCATAATATTTCACATCCATACTAAACTTGTCAAGGTTTATGATCGTGCTAAGTTTGATCCAGATAGGATAGGATTCGCACGATATTACTGTCCTTGCTTTCTCAGGAAAAAAAAAAATAAAGGACGAAAATAGGAAGAAAGCGAAAAAATGAAATGAAATGAAATCTCCGAGTTTTACGTCACACGCTTATGCCGGTTAGGCTAAAGGAGACGGTGATGATGAGTAATGAATAAAATGGTGGAATGAAGAAACTGGGAGGAAACGGGAGAACCCAGAGAAAACCCACGAGCGCGGTGTTTGTCCACCACAAGCTTCACTTGGCGGGGGTTGGGATCGAACCCGGGACCCCAAGCACTAGAGGTGAACGCTCTATCATTGAGCCACCGCGGACCCCTAGGAAGAAAGCGAATACCTCATACTACCTATGCTTTCTGGATAATCTGAGAAAAATAATTATATCCTATCTCAGAGCTGTAAACGAAATATTCATTTAAGAAATATGAACAAGATAATAATTAACATTAATTATTACTTATAATTAACTATACATTAATTATTAATGTAGGAGGGTGGTCGAAAAGTGTGGAAACACCCAAATAAAATCCAAACCGTTCAGAATTGGGAAAAAAAGGAAAAAAAAGTGATGATAAGAAACGAGGGAGAAAATCGTTTGAGACTATGGCACCATCGGCTGCCCTCTTGGTTTGGTGGAAACTTTTTTTTTTTTTTTTTAATGGGAACACCAGATAGGACTGAACTTTTTCCACGAATTCAGTGGTGAAATGTTTTTGGCTCTACGACCAACCGTTGGAAAGTTGTAACCGATTTTCTACACTTATCTTGAGATAATACTGCGGGCAATGGTGTCATATATATCTCAAAAAGATTCCCCCCCCCCTCGTCTATTATCATATTTTTTCCTTTTCCCCCAATTCTGAATGGTTTGGATTTTATTTGGGTGTTTCCATACTTTCGGACCACCTGTAGTTCTCGAGAGTAGTCAGAAACCTCATTCTCACCTCCACCAATAAACTATACGCTCTACTTTATAAAAATGAAAATCTTGTCATAAAAAAGTCTAAAATTTTGTCTTGATATGGTGAATGGCCTGTCTTTATGCCTGTCGAACGAACATACAAACACCGCTTTTTTTTTCTTAGATAGAGGAAACGTGACACATCAACTGAAATTTCAAATTAAGATTTTATGAATTTCAAAAGTAGATATGAACCACACGTGTTTACGGAACCAGCTGACGCATCAATGAAAACAATACTTCAGGGTGTAAATTGTCAAGCATAAATCAATTGAAAAATTGTACAGTGTTATTATTTTGTTTTCTGCTTTAAACTTTTGCCAACGAGAGCGTCACGACTCTCAAATGAGGTAGAATAAAAAATACAAGTGTTAATGAAGTTTATATATATTATGACGTAGGCATGTTCTGTAGTCGTCAGACCAGCAGACGCAAATCATAATTTCTATTCGTGACCAGCTCGGTGTATCAATAACTGAACTGATCATTTTGGGCCTCCACCATTGCTTAGCATATTTTCGAAATACACTCAGCCCCAGCCAGAAGGCATTAGGTTTGGCAATATCGCACGGAAACAAATGAATGCTGAATTGCACTCTAACCCGTTCCTATTATTATTATTATTATTATTATTATTATTATTATTATTATTATTACTTTTGCTATGGATCTGTATAAGTACAAGGGCAAACTTCTTTTAATGAAAGAAGTTTAATGAAAATTTTAAAAAATAATCGTTAAATCACTTTTTGAATATTATTTTAATCTTATTTTAACGAAAGAAGTATTATTAAAAAATTTTAAAATAATAAGAAAAACTTTCCTAACAAGATTTGAACCCAACAACGATTTTCCTTACTAGCATGTTGCACTAGCTCACTCGGCTATGAGGCCCGACAGCATCTAGCGTTTACTTTGTGCTATATGTACGTCATTACTCGTGATCGCGATATAAACGTCATTCATTTTTCCTACATTGTTGCCAAGCGTAACCCTGTTCACAATGCCTTATGGCTAGAGTTCAGTGTATTTCGAAAATACGCCATTGCTTAACCCACTAGTAAACCAAGCCTATTTAGTGGGGACATTTAAAAGACAGGATAATGGTATACGATGGTCATCAGTTCCCCAAGAACAGCTCAAGTAGAAGGCATATAGGGTACCCAAAACTCTTAACACTGACTCTTTTCCAGTTGTCGCGGAATTCTATGAGTCTCCGATCTTTTGTCGCTAGCTGGAACTAATTGGCTGCCCATTCGAGCAATTTGCAGAGCCAGCGTCTTTCCTGTCGGGATTTAACTATCGCGCACTACATTGTCGGAGGTCTCAATTGTGTTGCTTACAAAAGGTGAAGGGGCAAGCAGCTTTGTATACACTCGGCAGCGAAGGTAGCCATACTACTAGGTAGCCATATGCTCCGTCTTGACAGTGTACTACCAAACTAGATCGAAACCTGAAACTGCTTATACAACATTGGACGAATTAGAATTTAATGCAGAAAATGAGCGAAGGCCAGAAATTCAAATTAAATTTTATTAAATTATAAAAATATGAATAAAATATAATAGTAATACAACTTATAAGTGTTATCATAATTACTTAAATTCTCCTTTATTGAATAATCAACTAACCCTTTAATATTATGCCAGCATGTACTATGCCCAATTAGGGTCTAGTGAAATGTAAATCAATAACAACTCACTTCCATTGAGTAGTTGAGAAAGGAAATGGGTTACCATGGCCCAAAGCTAAGTTACTATTCGTATACTGAGCCGCGGAGTCAACTGATCGTTAAAAATCGAAAAATATAATAGGACCTAATTTTTACAAAAATAATTCAAGTCAAAGTACAAGGGTTGGATTTGTAGTAATGGCAACAACGGTATATCTTGAGAAGTAGAGTACTTAGAAGATTCAAAGTTTTACAGGCCCTCGATGTAATCACCAGCATTGTGAATAACGTGTTCCCAGCGATGTGGAAGCCGCTGGATGCCGTTGGCAGTGCCTAATCTCTGGATAATGTGGATGAAGCGATCGGTCACCCATAGACCATCAACTGTATGGAAGCGTGTCCCACGAAGTGGTTCCTTCATCTTCGGGAAGAGGTCGTAGTCACTTAAATCTAGAGAATACGGGGGTGGGTGGGTGATACAGCACTTTCCAGCTCCAACAATGCAATAAATCAGTGACCGCACCTGCTGAATATGCCATTGAATTGTCATGCAGAATGATGGGTGGGTTCGTCAGGAAGTGGTGTCGTTTTCGACTTACAGCTGCTCGCAGATTGGTTTGCAAAAGATTGCAGTAGTACTCTGCACTAACGGTGTGTCCTTGGGGGACGGTATGGTTTATGATTACACCATTCCGTTCGTATGCAATGATGTGCATAGCTTTCACATTGGTTGTGGTATTCCGAACTGTTGTTTTTCTCGGTGACCCAGGATGACGCCACTCGTTTGCAGTTTCAGCTGTGGTTCTTACGCTCTGGCCCAAGTCTCATCAATAGCAATGATCCGCCGTAAGAAGGCCTCACCTTCACGTTGATACCGCTTCAAGTGTGTTCGAGCGGTATCATATCGCAGCCACTTGTGTTGTTCAGTCTGATCACATGGAACCCACTTTGAGGCGGTTTTACGCAATCCCAGGTTCTTCTTCAGAATTTTCAGCACAGTTCAATGCGCTAGTCTTGTATCGTTGGCCAATTAACGAATCGTGGCGTTCCGATCCGCTAGCACTAACGCAATCACGTTCTGCACATCTTCACTTACAGGAGGATGGCCGGAGCGAGGCATATCTGTGACATTTTGTCGTCCGTCATTAAAGCTTTGACCCACCTTACTACTGTACGGAGGGGAGGGCAGTCGAGTTCATGTGCTCTGAGGGAGGGTCGCCATCTAACCTACATCCAGTAAAGTGAAATCGCTCAAACCGTCCCCAAGCGGCTTCAAAGGAAGCGGAACACCATTGAAGAAAACCACATGTTTCTTTGTTACATGGGAGGGATAATTCAACAAGTCCTTGATGATGATAATTTATTGCATCCGTTCATCGTCATACAACGAAATTGGACATGTCATTTATATATATACCAGTATACATAAACATACATACTATTATTACATATAGATGGTTATGGTTACATAAATTTACTCAGTATATATTTAATTTTACGTATACGAATTATTTTCTACATATTCTTCAACCGAGTAAAAGCAATGTTCTATCAAGTACCTTTTAAGTTTGGATCTAAAGCTATTGACAGAGACCTGATTTTTTATACATGATGGAAGTAGATTGTATAATAGAATACCTTTGTGCGTAACTGATTTATTGTATATATTTGTCCTATGTGCATGCAAGTGAATGTCGTCTTTACTTCTTGTGTTATAACTGTGAATGTCTTTGTTAACAATAAATTCACTACTATGTTTTTTCAAATACATTAATATTTCAAACAAATACATTGAGGGAAGAGTCATTATTCCAAGTTCCTTAAAAATATTTCTGCAAGAAGAGTTCCATTTTACTCCTGCAAGTATTCTTACTACTTTCTTCTGTAGCCTAAATATAGCAATACTTTTGGGTGCATTTCCCCAGAACATCAAGCCATAGTTTATTGTAGAATGAAAATTTGAGTAATATATACACTTAGCTGTTTTTATATTAATCTTATCCCTTACACATCTAATTGCATAGCATAGTTTGCTTAGCTTACTTCTTACATGTTCTATATGTGGTTCCCAGTTGAAATTATTAGATATTTTAACTCCGAGAAAGGTAGCAGTTTCTACATATTTAACTGTTTTATTATTTATTTTTATTATTGCATTTGCTTGATTACTTTTACCATTGTTAAAATTTAAGGCACATGTTTTATTTACGTTAATGATTAGGTCATTTTTATTCATCCAACTTGAAAGTTGGTTCATTGCCGTTTGGCAGTTTGAAGTTAATTCGCATTCATCTTTCCCACTAACTATTATGTTTGTATCATCTGCATATAAAGTCACACATGAACTGTTAATACTGTGAGAGAGATCATTTATATAAAGAAGAAAGAGAAGTGGTCCTAGAATTGATCCTTGTGGTACTCCACGATTAATAATTTCTTCACTTGACACACATTTTTGAATTTTATTTTTAACTATTCCTGTGATTTCAGTTACTTGTTTCCGATTTTTAAGGTATGATTCAAACCATTTATTTGCTAAGCCTCTAATACCATAGCAACTAAGTTTTTCTACCAATATATGATGATTTACTAAATCGAAGGCTTTTGTTAGATCTAAAAATATTCCTATAGATAATTTTTTCTCATCCAGTAACTTTCTGCAGTTTTCTAGAAAATGAAAAATTGCTGTCTCAGTAGATTTACCTTTCAAGAAACCATGTTGTGCGTTGGATATAATAGAATATTTATTAATGAAATCCATAAACCGATTGAACATTATTTTTTCCAGAATTTTACCTATAATGGGTAGCAATGATATCGGTCTATAGTTTTCTATTTCATTGAGTTTACCTTTTTTGTGCAAAGGTTTAACTTTAGCAATCTTTAGTTTATCAGGAAAGGTTCCTGTTGCGATTGAAATATTTGAGAGATAACATAATGGTTTAACTAAATATTTATAACAACTTTTTACTAAATTGTTAGATAATTCGTCCGACCCAGCCGAATTCGAATTTTTCATTTGTTTTATTATGATGATTATTTCACTCTCAGTTACTGGTTTCAAGAATGTAGATTTATCACATTTTTTAATTTTAAGTTCCGATAAGTTAGTTTTACTAGTTCCTTTGTTTTTAATAAGAGTTTGCCCTACATTTGTGAAATATTTATTAAAAGACGTTGCTATGTTCTTTGGATTTGTCATGTTCACGCCCTCATAAATTATGTTATTGATATGGGTACTATGTGTTTGCATGTTGAGCTCTTCTTTAATTATTTTCCACATTGCCTTTGTTTTATTGTGTGACTGAAGAATTTTCCTACTGTTGAGGGTGGCATAGGGTTGCCATATTACCCGATTTTAGCGGGTACCACCCGATTTTTAGGTCCTATATTCGTCCCCCGCTTAATCATCTCTTAATCACGAAAAACCACCCGCTTTTTTGGATTGGAGAAATATTTAAGACGACTTTGTTGATAAAGTACTGTTGTATTCAACGTAAACCACTATATCTCTGTGTCACTCTCAATCGCAATTGAGTTAAATTTTGACTCGCATTTAGGCTCATGCTATGAGCTATTTGCCCAGTGCTAGTGCGCAGAACCGTTTGCTAATAAAAGATTTGCTCTAATGCACAGTGGTTTTCCGAGTGGCGTATTTTGTGGGCTGTCGGGCCTACTGGCGGTAGTCCTAGAATATTACAAAATGAAGTTATTCTAATATAAACTAAATTATATTGATAATTTTACACTTTAATATCTTCTTTCAATGATACAAGTTTCTGAGAACTGTATGTATTTAGAAAGATTAACTAACTTCTTCGCACGCAGCTTTCTCACTATCCAGCTACTACAGCTAGAATCGTATCGGCGCATTCCTCTTCGCTCCACCTCCGCCCACAGCGTGCGAACGGGCTGCCAGGTAACAGCAGTTTCCTCTGGAGAAATCGGTTTCTTGGGAGTGGGCGAAGAGTAAAGGGAAATTACACGAGGAATGAAGAGACATTTTGGAGGTCTATGGGAATTGTCTTGGACAGCTTGAGCCTCCTTCGGTAGAGGTTTGCGTCAACGCAACAAAATGTTGTGTTTTACAGTATTTTGCGATAGTTGGCATAGCTGTTTTATTATTTGCGTTTCATTGCCAAAGGTTTTACAGACTGAGGCTTCTTCGTTTGCTATTTCAGCGTTCTTTATTACTCGATTAGCTTCCATCATTTTCTCTGGTGAGTAGGATTACCCCTATCCAAAGCAAAATGTATGGTTACTTCACGGAACAAAAAGGTAGAAATGTACGATCGTTGTTCCATAATACTAATAAGATAATATATGTCTTGCTAGTGGATAGAAAATCATATTTATCTACTTGATAAAAGGAAAGTGTGTTGTAAGGGTTTATTCTTATTTTGAAGACTGCATGATAACGTAGAAACTTGACTCGAATAATAATAATAATAATAATAATAATAATAATAATAATAATAATAACGTACATATGTTATAAAGTTAGTAGTAGTAGCCCAAGCCACCAAACCAGTATACCCCACTGGATTTTACTTTTGTGGTTCATGTGTTTTTAATGTAATACGAATGCGAATGAATATTTATTTGTGGATGTTGTGTCAAACATACTTAAATTATGACTTCATGACTTCGTATAAATTTTTTGTGTGTTTCTTAGAGAGCAAACCGTATGAACAGTGTCTGCCATATATCGCCTGCATTTTTTTTTTTTTTTTGAAAACTTGCCTTACAGATATTCTTACAGTTACAGATATCATACTGTAATACTTACTTTACAATTCCAGACTCATATGTATTGAACTTAATGAAACAATGAAACATTACAGGCAAAAACTAAATTCGTTAGAAAAATACATTGGAAGTGTCCCTCAACAAAGAAATCACTTTTAAAAAATCCGAAGGATCCCAGGTCAGTATTTGTAATACACAAATTCACATCAGTACTTACGGTTTAGAATCCCGCTTTTCTACTTTTAAAATATGGTAACCCTAGGGTGGCCTTCCAGTTGACCTGCTGGAAAACGAAGCGACGTTGCAATTTTTACCCTCTTGCTTACTGATTCTTCAATAGTCTTCGCAAAAAGACAGATTTATCTATTTTTTTCGTTACTTTTGTTTCCGTTGCATCCTCCTCCTTCCGTCTCCTTCAGCTTGAAGGGCATAGTTATGGGACTTTAAACTCAAATATTTCATTTAATTCGAATTCAATTTGGATATGTTGTAACGAAAAAAGAAATCAGTCATTAGTTTTATGATATGTACTTATTTTACTCTTAAATGTATCATATTGTTAATATTGTGTAACTTCCATGACGATAACGCTTGTATGAACTAAACATGGTTCGTCCCTTTCCTCCCCCCCCCTCCACGTAAGTCATCTGTGCCGCAAAAGCGCAATCAGAAAAAAATACAATCTTTCTTTGCCACCCCCAGAAATCCGTCCTTCACCGCTCCTGTCCATACTATTATATTGAATTCCTTTAATGATTGTATTATTACTATTAGCGATGGCAACAACGTATCATCTCGACAACAAACACGTGCCGTTTATGGCTTATTCGGAGTGTTACTTATGAGGGCGTTTAGGGTAAATTTTCTGCTTGAGTACAAAGGAAGCCGGTTGGGGACCAATAGAATGTCTCCACTATATGAATTATAATGGATTGCTTTGTTTCCGAATATATTTATAGCAGTGTTCGTTGACCGTCCGTTGCTTCCACTCTATTTCCGAATCTGACGTTCGAAAATATTCTAAATCCACGATCCACAATGAAACCGGCAATTCTCAATCATTTCTGACTATTAACATATATCCAAGCCCATGCATGTCCCGACTATTTCTGCATAGCAAAAGTTCGGTGCATAACTGGTAGTCTAGACGAAGTGTTTTCAAGAGATGTAAGCTAGATGATATTTCATCGACGTTCCACAAGCAAATCCACCAGTCTAAAGTCTGCACCTTTACAATATTAATACTTTCGGAGAAATGAAAAGGGGGGGGGGGGGTGAATGTAGAAGTGAATCACCATTTCTTATTGTTTGTGAAAAACTAGTCACCTTGAGATCCTTAAAAACAGGAAGCGAAGGAAGAGACTCATTCATAGTTAACTAGACTACTTTTTAAATATAGACAAATATATATATATATATATATATATATATATATATATATAACGCATATCTGTGGTCGTTGCTGTAATTAAAATCTTTCGATTGGGGGCTTATGTGCCTAAAATAAGTTTTAAAAATTAGGAAAGAATAATTTTCGAATGTAATTTATCTCATAATTACAGGAGAGTAACATATTCTTCAAACTGTCAACTACTTTTACCATAGAGCTAAATGAAAGGCCTCTTTCACTGGAGAATAGAACTCTCGCAAATTGAGGACAATTACAAGAGAGGCTTTTACAAATCTGTTTTATTTAATCAGGGAATCTTTCAAATGATTTCCTATACACCAGACATCATTGACAAATTTATTTCTTAATTTTATTCAGTGGGTCAGTGACATGCCAAGGCGTCACATTTATACTGCACTCATATTAGCTCTCTAGAATTACCCTTGAATTTCCTCAAATAGAAGCTCTCTTTTACATAGCATTTTAATATTGTTAGACGTGTAGAAAGAAAAAGCTTATTTTCTCTTCATACATTTCTGAATAAACAACTAATTTTGTGGTTTGAGAAGATTCAATCGTTTCTTTGGCTTGGGTTTCCGCTTTATACAACAACATCCGGTTATAATGCTTTGACCTCATTTAAACTATAAATGCTTGATGAACCTTGGTTCAAAAGAACAGCTATTTGTAGCGCATTATCGAGTTATCTAGCTTAAAAATAAATTAATTCTGGTCTGATATAGCGTTAGAATAATAAGCTAGATATACGAAATCATACAGGGTGTTAATGAACTATACTGACAAAACGATAACAGGTGATTCCTCACATCAAAATAAGTACAAATGTTCATTTGGAGAAAAGTGTATAATTTCAGAGCTAGGGCTGTCCAAAATCGTAGAAAATCTAAGTTTCAACACCCACTATTTCGAATTCGAGCACTTTTGAGTGGCGGACCATATGTCGGCGTAAAGGAAGTCATACGCAAGCCAAAAATGCTTATTTCATCAATATGCAATGGATGTGCAGCAAAGGATTCCTTACAAGGTATAATTCCTAAATATGCTCTCAACCTAATCACCAAATATGCTCTGATTTCAAGTTGGGGCCAAATAAGTATTAAAAAAAAAAGAAAAGAAAAAAAAAGTTGACAAAAGTGGACACGGAATGCATCGATGGGAAGTCGGAAGTATTAGCGCCACAGTCCCGCATGTTCGGAATATTATATGCTGCGATGTTTTGTTTCACATTTACGTGAAATATGCCGTGACAAAATATGTAGCTGCACACGTTATTTCAAAGATGAGGGATTGTAGAGCTGTCAGTTCCTTATAGTCTAGTAGCCAGACCATTGAACCTGGAATTGTCGTACGCCGGTTTTTTTTCTTTTTTTTTTTTAATTACTGTTTCTTACTGATTTGAGTGTGCTAAGCAAGAATCTGTCGGGTGCCACTCTGTCGTTGTTGGGCAAATTGAGGTACGGACCCCTGATTCACGCTACGCTACTGTTCATAGGCATTCCCTTCAATATCTCGGGAACCATTTATCCTAAAACAACCAAATTCCGAACGTAGGGAATAAATAATGTTATTAACATTAACCCCATCCCGAATTTGAAAAAATAAATAAATAAAGTAACTGCCAGTAGTGTTGCCAGGTTCAAAATAAAAGTTTACGTTTATTTCTTTATTTACTTTTAGGGATTTTTAATGGAGGAGTAAAGGAAAATATGAATATACCTTTATACTATTTGTACAGAAGAAAACAACAACAACAACAACAACAAAAAAAAACGTTCAGACTATAGCAATACTGCATAAATTTGAGTGATAAGACTGGGTGAAAAGTAAGAAGAGCCTTTATTGAAATATCTAAATGTCACTGTTAAATGCACCAACCTAGTTTAAGATCTCATATACAGCAATTAACGTTAACTTGGTAGCTTCCTTTCATTTCATATTCCTTCCAGAAGTATAAAGTTGGCTTTAAAAAAAAATGTTGTTAAGCAACAAAACACAGAATGTAAAAATACACTATCAAAATTTTCTTTGCTCTCGTTTCATGTACAATGAACTATTTTTGTTCACTATTATTTTCTTCATCAGAATCACTAAATTGTCTTCCACTGTTCTCTTGAGTGGATTGTCACATTCATTACTACCGCCACACGCACAGAACATTGTACAGCCTAGCTTGTTTGCAGAGCAACTACATTTAGCAGTAAAACACTTCGTTTCTTGTGAACATGAACAGTGGATCATTCGTAACGCCATCATCTGGAGCTACAGCTGAAGTATCTGGAAGCATAACTGGAACCAAGAACTTACTTATATCGTCTCGAAGCCAACCACATTGAAGTGGATCCATATCTGGAGGTCTTTGTTGCATGGCATTCTTCCAGATAGTACATAGTAAGTGGGCTTTTTTGGTGTGTTCAACGAAAGCTTATAGAGTTGGTGGAAGTGCTCTTAAATGTAAGGATGTCATCCTTGAACTTCCTACTTTCTTGGCCCACACAGAGTACCGTACCTGAGACATGTTCTCCTGATGCTCAAGCCCATAGCATGCTGCAATAAATTCTGAAGCTTCGTGCACGACTGTGTTGAGTTCTGTGGCAAGACTTTCTAGATTTGGCAATTTCTATCCCTTCTTTAAAATGAGAAGTGCCTTTTTCTTTCCTATTTCATAAATACTTTCAACAGTGTTGCATCCTGTAAATGCGTGAGCTACTAGCAAATGTTTAACGATATCTAACGACTTCTTCTTAGCTGCTGAAATATCAATCGCTGTCCTTTGGGTGATCGCAGATTCCATAAAGACTTAACTACCTTCAACGATTTCAGCATAATGATGGAGAAGAAGGAGAAACACATTTGTATCATCGGAAATAACCATGATAGAAGTTCTAGATAATAGCATAGCTTGATGAACAAGAATAACGTCCTCATTTTCATTACTTAGACCTGAAGTGGAAATGTTCCATCTGGAGTTACAAGATAGGGGAACATTTGCATTTTGAATCGGATCCCATTGAGTGCCCAAAATACAACTTTGTGGTATTTTAGTACACATATAAGACTACAATCTGAACAATTTTGAACAAAGTCAGAGGGACATTTCTATGCCAAATTCAAAATTCATTGAATTTTTGAAGTGTTATTTTTTTATTTTACAGGTTTTTTCAATATAGTACAACTTGTAATAAAGCTGTACACCAATTTTTACAAAAATCTGAGATGGTCCATTCTGATCACTTGTTGATTTGACATGAAATGTCCCAAATGCATTTTCAAGGACATTTCCAGGATGTTTTCAGGACGAGTGGGAACCCTGCTACCGGCACATCTCCTGACAAAATCATAGAGAGAAACTCGCAAGTGATCTTGGTAAAGCGATCTTTAGAGTCATGAATATTGTAAAGAATTAAGTCCTTGAGAACTGAAGGGTGCATGCTATATATTCCTCCAGCTGAACCAGAGGGAAAGGATTTGAGCGCTTTTAGAAACTCATTAACTGTAATGTTATGATCTGCTAAGTTAGGTGCAGTAATGCATAATAGTGTGGAGGATGTTTTTCTTTTAAGGAACTTAAAATAGCAGGATCTGATGGAGCAAAAGAATCCTCAGAAATGAGAAGTCTGACAGCACCATGTAATTGTCGCCATCAGCCAGTTTATTATCTTCATATGTTTAATGAAGATGTCATTAGGTGATTATAAAAAGCAATCAATGGCATTTTGTCTTGAAGGTAATGTTCAAACATCCTTCTCTGCTTCGTCGCGTGGAATGGATTCTTGAAGTCCAATCTTGCACCACTTTTACACACATATTGGGCGTAAAATTCGCAATGTTGCGTTTTGATTTCTCTTTCAATTCACGAACTATTCGTGGCTTATTCTCATAGACCTATGAAAAACCCCAGAAAGTATTCCAGGAGGAAAATATCATATGATTTGGATGGCAGCTTACTACATCAATTTTTCGACAGAACACATCCAGGGAAGTTTGCATTTTGATGATGAATTCGAATCATTTCTGTGCGTTATTGAATTGTGCACATACTGAATAGGCGACTGGAAAGTAAGATAGATGAGAGGTTAGAAGAAGATCAATTTGGATTCCGGAAAGAAAAAGGCAACAGAGATGATATTGGATTGATGAGAATTATAACAGAAAGAATTCTTGATGTAAAGGAACAGTTGTGTTTGTGCTTCATAAATTGGCGAAAAGCTTTCGACCGAGTGAATTGGACGAAACTTCTGAAAATACTTCAAGAAATCGGAGTCAACTGGAGAGGTCGGCGACTCATTCAAAACCTGTACATAAAACAACGAGTGAAGCTGCACTTGAATGAAGGAGAAACCAAGTGTGGAGATAGGAAGAGGAGTAAGACAAGGATGTAGTTTGTCGGCCCAATTATTCAACATTTACAGTGAATGTTTAATGAAGGAAGCATTAATGGGAATTGGAGATTTCAAGATTGGAGGGCAGATCATTAACAAGACCAGGTATGCAGATGATACGGTTATAATAGTTAAAACCGAAGGAGGACTACAGGAGATGATTGACAAAATAGTTGACACTGGAAAACTGTATGGAATGGAAATTAACATCGAAAAGTCGAAAGTCATGAGAATATCCCGTGGAAACACGCCCTTACGGATCAGAGTAGAACAAAGAGAACTTGAAGAGGTCGATAATTTTAAGTATCTGGGAAGTATTTTGACGAGAGACGCTTACTGCACCAAAGTGATCAGATCAAGAATTGCCATAGCCAAAGAAGGCTTAAACAAGAAAATATCACTCTCAAGTAGCAGGCTTAATATTGGACTTAAGAAGTTGGTCAAGTGCTATATATGGAGCATTGGACTGTATGGTTCAGAGACTTGGACATTACGGAAGTTAGAGAGGAAATATTTGGAGAGCTTCGAAATGTGGTGTTGGAGGAAGATAAAGAAGATAAAATGGACAGAGGAAGCAACAAACGAAGATGTTTTAAAACGGATAGAAGACAAGTGGACACTTCTAGCCACCATCCTTCGTAGAAAGGCCAATTGGATTGGACACATCTTGAGAAGAAATTAACTTCTTCACACCGCCATAGAAGGAAAGATGGAAGGAAAGCGAGGAATAGGAAGAAGAAGAACACAGCTGATCGATCATTTGAAAGATAGGAGAAAATATTGGGAGTTAAAAGAGGAAGCTGAAGATCGACAAAAGTGGAAGAAACATTTCCAGGCCAAAATCTAAACTTGAAAAAAAAATCCTCATTAGTCCCAGGACCTGCCGAAAGGCAGAATACTTAATAATAATAATAATAATAATAATAATAATAATAATAATAATTGAATTGTGCATATCTCTCCATGTTAATTTGACACACGATACTGCAAGCAGCTGTCACAGTTTAATATCGCTTAGAGCAGGGTGCAAAATTTACGGTCGCCAGGTCGCCACTGGCGACTAGAAATTTTATAGCTGGCGACCATTGTTCAGTAGAAATGGTTTCTGCCTAAACCCACAGGGCTGCGCAGTTTCTGTTTCACACGAAAATAATTGTCACTGAGTGAGAGAAAACACGGAATATGAAGTCTTCACAACGGACATGGAAAGTGGAGTCTTCACAACATTGTAATTCGCCCTCCTTCCGCACTCTCAATCGAATTTGCTGACAATTTCCATCAATGGCCCTTCACTTAAGGACTTTGATCCGAAAACTGCAATCGACACCTGGTTAATTCAGTGCAGAGACAGTGTATTACATAAACATGAAGTCTTAGGCAAGATATTTTTTAACATGTACAGTCCGCAGCAAAAAACCTACAACATGAGCATGTAAGTTTATTGTGAAATGACGAAATCTTTTGCTCCAAAATAAGTGTGCAGGTGAGGACACCGAGGTTTCTCCTGGTGTGATTCGTGCCACTTAGACGTTATGTTGATTCCCTGGACTATTAGGCGCAGTTTCACAATAAACTTACATGCTCATGTTGCAGGTTTTTTGCTGCGGACTGTACATGAGTTGTCCAATTCAAAATTGATTATCCTGGATCGTCTAGTTTTGAAATTTTATGCCCTGATGTAATCTCTTTCCTTGTCCAACCAAAGGTCGTTGGGAGGGGACTTATAATTTGTACGTGAGAAAACTGGCGACCATCATTTTTGGATTAGCGAGTGCGTCTGACTTTGAAATTTTGTGCCCTGGCTTAGAGCCTTTCTATTTTAAATGTGTCCTCGGAAAATATGTGAAACATACTTCGGCCCCACCCGTTCCGCTCTCTTACGGAGCAAATCTTCCCTTTGCTTTGAGGAAAGAAGTGAATGACCTGGGCTTTGCTGCTACTTTGTCATTCAGTCGTTTGGTTTTGGCGAGTGAAGATCGTAGGCAACTTGAGAATAGCTAACAAGACAGTGCACAGGGAAGCCCATGAAATACTTCAATGCGGCAACTCTGTCCGTATCTAACTATTGAAAAATCTCGGTCACAGCAACTTGTCCCTTCTTTTTCCAGAGAGGTACGGGAAAACACACATCGACAGCAGCACCAGCACGGGTACATTTGAAATAGAAAAGCTCAAGCCAAGCTCAGCAGAGGCTCAGTCAGTGTTGTCAGAACACGATTTCATAAGTTCCGACGTTCTAATTCGAAATTGTTTATAATAAGATGAAAGAATACTTGGGAATTGTATACCTTTGTCTTTCTAACACAAACATAAACAATTAAACAACAATAATTTAATTACAGTAAATGCATTACATTAATATTACAAAAATAAGTTAGTCTTTTCTTTTAGTAAAGTCAGAGAACATAATAAATATTCTTCTAACACAATAACATATTTATCTTCTCTAAGAGTATAGTACAGATATATCTTTTACTGTTCAAATAACTTTAATTCCAAAGCAGCTACACGTCACTATAACAGTTTACTATAAAATTGGCGGTTCAAGGTCATCCTCCGTACACCCCTTTCTCACAATAACACTAGGCTGCATCCAACATCTTAATTGCCCAATGGAACAGTATATGGTGGAGAGCTGGAACCTTGAGCCGTCAATTTTAAAAATAAAGAATACACACAATGAAGTTTTACATTCGATCTTCATTTTATATTGAACAAACCCGCTCTTTTACAACTATACACTGATTTGTTTAGTCCAAGATTTCATGACCAGTGACTGAAGAGGACAAATCAATAAAAAATGACCGGATTAAACATTATTAGACCCTAGTAGGTTCATAACAGAAACAAGTGGGAACATTGACGGTTTTTTTTTTTTTTTTTTTGTTTGGTGAAATTATATCGAAACTAAATTTATGATTTTATATATATATACAGTGGCGTATTTAGGGGGAGGGCTTCCGGGCTTAAGCCCCCCTCGAAATCTCACTTACTATAGTAAAGTATACGAAATATCTTGCAGAATTTTTACATTTTCAGGCAAAGCCCCCCCCCCCCCCCCGAAAGTTAGCAAAGCCCTCCCCGAAACAAAATCGTAAATACGCCACTGTATATTATATATATATATATATATATATATATATATATATATATATATATAGAGAGAGAGAGAGAGAGAGGGCGACTATACGTCCCATTTTGACCGGGCCAGTCCCGTTTTAGGGGCGTATCCCGGCCGTCCCGTCAGTAGATGGAAAAAGTAATATTTGTCCCGTTTTATGCAAGTGAAAGAACTAAATAACAAACCCAGTACCTTTATTCCTTGTAAAGGTATTAATAATTAATAACAAAGAAGCAAAGAATTGAACTAAAATTCCCTACATTAAACGTGATCTATAGTTCGCAGTACTGCTCGAAAGGCAGCAGAGATTTTAGCAGTTGCTTGTTTATTGAAAAAACTTAAACGTGTCTTTCCTTTCTTATAAGTATCGAATTACTTGACCCGCCTGTAACAAAGACAGAGAGAGAGAAAGAGAGAGAGAGAGAGAGAGAGGAAGGGGAGGGGGAAAGAATTTATGCACTGACTTTTCTCTTATTTCTCATGATTTTTAAAAAGTCGGAATCTGTTCCGTTTTCAGCTGAAAATTTGTTCATATATATATATACATAAAACTACTCTTTGTATAAAATACATAAATAATTCAACGATACATCGTTGTAAAGTGAACACAGATTCGAATTTAGGATAGTATGAATTGCCTCTGACACGGGCTAAATAGATGAGAAAACTATTACACATGTATTTATTATTTTAAATTATATATCTTTCAAATTAAATTTTTGTCTTTTGAAAATACGACTGACTGATCAGGGAAATATGTAACCGAAATTGAGTACTTCAAAAGCGATCCATTCTACTTCTAATTAACCAACCATCCAGGGAAGATGAGAAGAATCGATAGGTTGTCGTACATTCGGAAACTACAAAGTGGCGCTTTCTTTCTCAGGAAGAAAGAAAGAAAGGTTAAAAGGTATGTTTATTTCTGCCTGATAGGTGCTTTGTAAATATGTACATCAATGCGTGTGCATTTTGAACCATGATCGGGGTTTGAACCCAGTGCTTTTGGCGCGTACATAAACCATTATGAAAGGTCAATCCACACATTACAGGCCGTTCCGTAAGAGAGTTGATTACAGGACCATGCTACCACCTTTCATGACGAAAAATGCAATGCGACTAAATAATATTCTGTACTACAACTACAAATATGGCAGTTTAAGTAAGATTTGCTGTAACCCTCACAAATGAATAATCATAATAAATACACTCATAAATTATAATAATCCTGAGCTGAATACACTTGTTTCATGAACATAATTTAGGGTGAAGTCATAGCTACAATGTCAGTCATCTACTGAAACTCTATCCAATCTATAATCTACACATTTACAAAGGGTATAATGAGTATTTAAGAAGACAAATAACGTGAATTTGGTTAATATTTACACATCTATCATGATTATACAAAGGATTGGCAGTATGGTAGTGTAACATTACAGGGCAATCACTGATTTTATAACCCATTTTTTCACAATTTTTACATAAAAATCAAATCATCAATATGATAGTTTACCACGTAGATGTTCCAATTTTTTAGATAAAAGTAACTAAAACATTCAGTATAATCGAAATAGCGTTATAAACTTGCACAAAAGTCAAATGTGACATCATAGTCACGGACTTTGACGATGAATTATGCAATAATAGAATACGTATTCAAGACTTCACAACTTTACTTGCTTAACGAATTGATCAATATGAACAGAAAGTATCTTGAAAATCAAAACCTACAGTAGAGCTGACTTATTTGAAAGAAAGGCTTAATAGTGGTGGATCTGTAGTCGTAGTTTGGTAATTTCATATGCAAAATAAGTCGGTCTTCAGGATGAGAGCACGTTATCAACGAGATTCAAACATCGGCGTTTCAGCAACTAGAACCTCTACAGTCACATTCAATCGAGAAGGATAGATACAGAACTAGTTAGTACTGCTGGATATAATGCTAGAAAATCACAACGCTATCCTGAAATAATTTTAATTAGTCTACATTGCTGTAAAATGTGTTGCTTCTATTTGACATGAGAATCAAAAAGAATATTAGGAGTCCTTCTGTTAGTTATGGCTTTAACATACCTATTATGTTATCGCGTATCCAATATATTGCTTTGATCATAATTCAATCATTGTTAAATGTAATTCTACTCTGACCGACCGCAATACTTCTGAAGTTCATCGTGCAAAAAATACATTTTGATTTGTCTAAGTACTAAGTAGTATTCTTTTTGGATTTCTGATAAGTTATCAATACTATTACTATCAAATACTTATGAGTGCTACAATATATTATACCAGATCCAAACCAGCCACAGAGGTTTAGGGGGGGCATGAACATGTCAGGGGGGACAAAGTCATTAAAAACTTTTTTTATATATAAATCTAAATTGTGGTTTTTGTATTAATAATAGTATCTGGTATTAACGTCTGGAGGGGCCACGAAAAGTTTAGGGAGGCAATGTCCCTGGCCCCCCTTTGGTTATGGGCCTGTATTATACTCACTTCTCTTATTTATTTTTGTAGTCTCGCGTAGTGTAGTCACTAACGATCTCAACTTTGGTGCGAGCGGTCCCGGGTTCGATTCCCGGTGGGGACATTCGGTCGAAAAAATGTAAAAGCTTTTTCAGGCCAGCTATCCTGAGAGAGGTTTTTCTGGATTTTCCTCATTCACACCAGGTAAATGCTGGGATGGTACCTAACATACAGGTTGCTTCCTTCCTTTCCCAATCCCTTCTTCTTTCCTTTCCTCGGATAGTATGACCACCGAGGGACGTTATTCCTCATATGTGACGGGCTAGAAAGTGAAATGAATGTTTTTAATTTAACGTCCCACAATTATACCCTTTATGGTACAGAACACGGATGATTAATGAAAGTGAATGATTGTGAAATTAAATTTTTCTGCTCTCCAACCGGGAATCGAATCCGGGACTACGTGCACCAAAGGCACGCGCGATAGCCACTAGACCAGCGGGGACGATCATAATAAATCTGGTTTGGAGAACAAAACATAGAAGATTGGTTGGTTGGTGGGAAATTAGCGTACGTTTTAAGCACCACGGCTATATAAGGACCTACACTTTAATATGGAATCCGAACCACTGTAGTGGTTCAAATTTCAAGGCCCTCCTACTGGGAATCGAACCTGGGATTCCACGCACCAAAGGCGCACGAACTAACCACTAGACCAGTAACGGAACGGGGCGGGGGGGGGGGGAGAAGTGCTAAAGCACAGAAAAGCCTACAAGTACGTTTTGATTTTCTGCCTGATTTATTTTGTAATAATCGTAAATACTAGAAAGTACCACTGTAGAACGGTAATACTATTTTTAATTCGTAGCTACATATTGAAAAAGGATAGTCACGATACGCAATATTGACCATACGCCAATGATATAAAACATAATACGCGAAAATAAATACATAATCTTTTGGATATAATCACTAATTCAACCAGTCATTTCCTATCATGGAGACAATCCCAACTAAATAGGATTCATTTTACATTCACTTAATATATAACAATATTTACTAATTGTATAGCAGGAAATTCACGGAACATTCTGAAAATAACACTCATGAATATAGAAACAACATCAATAACTGAATTAAACTATCACACAATATTTTGTAAATACGATTTGCAGAAGAGGAACACTATGATACTTCATTACATTACATCTTATGATATATAGAAGTAAATAGATTTACACAGAGTTCTACACTTAATTCATAGCATTCCCTTTCCAATTTTTTCTGCTTACAAAAAACGTCCTTCAGACTTAATTGCTTCTTTCATTCAAATACGCACTTCTTTTTTATAATTTTTATTATTAGTCATGGAAGTACTTACAAACTAAACAATTAACATTTATTCGAGTTAAATTATCTAGATCCACAGTACGAAAATACAATACAAAAGCAGATTTTTTTTTTTTTTTTTTTGTCATACTATATAACGATATTTAATGCAAATATTACATGGTTCCCACTTATTTGGCGATCACAAATTCCGTGGCTTTTCCAAGTCTGTACATAACGTAAAAAAAATCTCGACCAGGAGGTTTCTCATCTACTATACATAGAAAGTAGATAGAGAAGTTTTGCGAAACAAATTATTTTGTAAAATATTCCCTACCAAGCAGCCAGGTAAGGCAAAAAGAGAGATGGATTCTAAGAAATAAAAATTCGTACTTAAAATTCCCTGAATTTTCAAATTTTCATGAAATTTCCTAACATTTCCAGGATCTTTTATGAGTAAGCTAAATTCTCTAACTATTCCAGGATTTTCAAGTAAGTGGGAACCCTTAAATAAGCTACTTAAGTCATGACGTCATATTTTATTGTCATTGTGATCTTCGGATCTGACCATAATATTTATGATGAAGTAAGAAACACATAAGTATCTATGTGTTTCATATCTCACTATAACTTCCGAGATAACTTTCTGACCTGTATAACTTTAAGTATATCTCATATCTTTGAAATCAAGTATATTTTTAGACCATAGGTTGTCGTATATATTAATAACAATTACTGACAATCATTTTGCAGCTTTACTCATCAACTTCATCAGAAGCAAGACAAGGTAAACATACATATGCATTTTTTTCTATATTCTTCAATAAATTCGGGTTCTGTTGAAACGAGTAACAGCCTATATATTGTGTTACTTCTCTTATATATTTTCTGAAGAAAGAAAACAAGTGTTTGTGTGAAGACAAACTATATTATATGCTAAGCCTTGAATTTTTAATAGAAACATGATGAAGGTGCATAAGTGACACGATTTGATTTCAATTTCTGGAATCCCCAAAACCAAGGTTGGTTTTTCAACATAAGCATATGATTATAATGTACTCCCGTTCTTCATGCTATTAACTGCATTTGGAATGGTTCTCATAAGGATCTTCAATCGAATTCTTCCTGAAACTTGATACCCTCAATCTCAATGTTTACAGCTGACTTCAGCTTTGAAAAGTAAATATAATTTTAATTTATACGGCCAGAAAAAAACATGAGAAATATTGATTTTCATACTCAAAAACCGGAGATGTGTTTTGAATTTCATCACACAAAGCATCCCTGAGTTACGAGAAAAACAACAATTTTAGAAAAACTAGAAATGGATGAACAGATTGCGAACTTGGCCAATAAGTTTCTGGATCAAGGGCCACAGAATTTTTGAACGGTTTTTCGTATTGTCTACGGAGTAAGTACATCATACTGAGTTAACTGATAGTTTGGGTTTGGCTACACTATATATAGTTCTTCAGATATAAGGCCTATATTTTTGATTGAAATATATTGGATCTTTTAATCCAATAAAAACGACTGATATTCAAAATCTTACAATGCTGTATTGTTCTACATTCCAAATTTAGTTACTTTGCCACACTTTACACACTCGAAACGGAATTAGGAAGGAACACAATAATATTTCCTTTAGACAACAAAATTTTTTGCAAATCAAACGCATATTACTTATCTTCTCTAAAACTTTAATACAAAAGCTACTAGAAAGCATATTTCTTCCATATTTAAAGTTCTTTCTGTGTGTGTGGCGATTCCCGAATGGATGCAACCTCTGAATGATCCTTCCATTCTTTTTTTCTGCGCCGAAATCTTTTCCTGGACCACTCTTTCTAAACTAAATTTCAAGTTTTTGTCCTAATTTATTGCTTTTATACAACTTACCTACGTCAAAAGTATGTTATACAACTTTTTTTTTTCTCATTCAATTATACCCTATATAGGAAATTGTATAACACGCTTCAGACGAAGCTGATTTGTAAGCCAGCAAAATGACTGATTGTTTCATTGACAACTGGTAAAACGTGTCAGGTTTAAACTTAAATATTTATATGGAAGTTATAATAAACGAGAGTATCTACGACCGAACAGTATACAATTTTACAGATTACAAATTCGTATTCACAAAACCAAAAACAGTGGAACTTGACTTGCTAAACGAAGTTATCAATATGCACAGAAAACATTTGGAAAATCAAAACATAAAGTAGAGCTCACACGTATTTGATCAGGAAGCATGGGCGCCCGAAGGGGGGGGGGGGAGGGAAGTCTCGCGCCTCCCCGGCTCACGAAAATGTATACGTAATATAGTAAACTATGTATATTAAATACCAGAGATAATATAGCAATCATGGAGATGCCCCTACCAGAAAATTTTCTTCGGGCGCCCCTGACAGAAAGTCTTTAACAGAGGTGGCTCTGAACTAGTAGCTCGTCCATTCAATATTCAATATATATGTTAATCTTCGTGACAAGAGTACGTTATCAACGAGCTTCAATCATCATTGTTTCAGCAAGTAGAACCTCTACACAGTCGCATTCAATCGAAAAGTATAAATACAAAACTAGTTAATACTGACTGATGACAAATATTTTATTACCCAAAAAAAAAAAAAAAAAAAAAAAAAAAAAAAAATATAAACTGGTTACTCGTTTTATGAAAACCAATCTGTAATCCACAAAACTGGTTGAAACCAATGTTTATAGCATGGCACACACCTCGTCATTCAGCATATTTAAATGGAATAAACCACAAATGAAGTATCACTTAACTGCTTATATGTATATGCTGCATGTATTGATGAAAAAAAAAAAAGATAAAAAGCAACGAACTTTGTACTCCACTGGTAACTTATTATTAACTGTAACGAAATACATCTTAACTGCCCTTGTTCATGCTGACAATTTATATAACTCAGCTATTGCACACCACTTACATTTATATTATTTTTACAATTTACATGTCTTTATTGGAGACACCTGACTTATACCATAGACGATCTTTTGGACCTCCTTTCCACTCAAACGCTGCAGCGTCATCCAGCCGCTTATCCAAGACGCGAAGTTTCGACCCCAGCTGTTGCATCTCACGATCTATGCGTGCCATACGATGGGAATGGAATTCAGGTACAAGGGATTCCACACGATCTACCTACATACAAAGGATTTAAGAACATTCTATCACAAGCGTTTATTTTCCCATGTGGCAGAGCTTAAGGACCAAATTTGCACAAAAATTGAATTTTTACTACAACGAAATTCAATAGTTAGACTGAGAAACAATAAAAGCATTATATTTATACATAATATCATTAATGACTGAAAGAATAATCATTACAATAATAACCATGCAACAAGTAAAGCAAGTCACTAACCTATAAGTTTATGAGGATAGAACTATTAGTACAGCAAAAAATTCTACTTTGAATAGTTAACAGAACATTACATTACTAACGTACTAAACATTACTAAATACACTGTAAGTTAGTGCAAAGAGCAGTTGCCGTATTAATTTCATGCTCTCATCCAATATTTTCGTACCTTAATTTGTAAAACTTTCCTGGCAATTTCAGTTTTGTTTACTAAAACTTTTTTCTGTAGATATTTTGGGATCAAACTTTAATTATGGAAATATTTGTCAAATATTTTGAATTATATTTCTTATTATAAAATACAATTGTTTACTTAGGTTGTCTTTGTATAAATTCAACTTTGGATCCTTCTTTCTGATGAAATAGGATTCGTATACAGATCTTTCTACTGGGTTGGTGAGATTGATATGTGTGATTGACGTGAATTACTTTAATAGAAAGAAAAAAAAAGGGGGGGGGGAGAAAAGAAGTATCCAATGAGAAAATCTTTAACCGAACGTTAAACCATTTAGCATCCTGGCCGGTAATCACTACCCAACCACTGTTTTTTCACATTCCCACCCGCGAGTCCACCTTTTTCACATCACCACCCGTGAGTCCACCTTTTTCACATCACCACCCGTGAGTCCAACTTCTTCACATTATCAATTGCACGGCGTCAATGAAGGATAATGGAATGGAGTGTGCCTAACTCGTTTGCAACTGTGACTAATTCCTTCCCGAGAATCCCTTTCACTATATTCCTAGGAAACTCATCAGAATATTTCTGAACGCATACAGAGTTTGACGTCGTACAAGTGACCTTGGCCTGTCCATTGGTTGCACTAGAGAATACTTTCCCACCAGACGTTAAAAAGGATCTTTCAATATCACCAGCCCAGTACTATACACTTCACATGGTGAAAGTTTATAAGGGTGTGCTCTTTTATTTTCAACAGTTAAGAAATGAGCGGGTGAATTTAAACGTGGCTGTACTTCTCTTGAAGATTATTCACATGAAGGACGTTCCAAAACTGTAATCATTGATGGAAACATCGAGATAGTGTACGATGTGGTATAGGACGATCAGCGATTAAAGATGTATATCAAAGGAAAGAATACTGTAGATTTTACATAAAGTATTACATATAAGAAAGCTTTGTACAGGATAGGTGCTTAATTTGCTAAATGCTGAAAAATATTATATATGTCAATCCATACGAAGTGGTCCAAAGATGGTAAAAGTGGTTGCTCAACCATCTCCAAAAATTATAGAAATTAGAGTGTGATGAACCTTATGTATGAGAAGATAAATAACACTATTCAAGCATGTACGAAAACTACAGTTGCTCAGAAGGTGCGAATCAGACGAACACACAAAAAAAGAAAGAAAAAAGAAAAAGAAACAAAAACTGAAAAGAAAAGAAAAACCGAATGTTTAGAAGAGAGACTGGGGTACACAGAGATTATATACTCTTGCTTCTAAATAAATATCTCAAGAGGACAAAGTGCTGAAAATTGCTGCTTAGGCCACAAAGTAATTCTGTATGTGAATAAACTATTGCAAAAAAAAAATAAATAAAATAAAATAAAATAATAAATAAATAAATAAATAAAAATAAAAAATAAAGAAATAAAAAAATAAAAAAGGACTGATATTACAAGGTTGCATTACATCTATCTATGGAATACAACGCGACTTTGTGAACATATTAACTTCCGTAACTGGGATTGGATTTCAATGATACTTTGCTAATACGTTGAGTACCTTAATATCGCTGTCCAGTTCGACGATGGATGTCGTGGGTGCAAGGACGAGCTAACTCCCTCCCCCCTCTCACATATGGACATAGCAATGATCATGGAGACGGAACAAACGCCACCCGCAAACTTCTGCACAACACAGCATAAATGAAAGCGGCCCTAATTACTGAACTATGAACCATGCGTACTTTTTGAGATCTAGTATGAAACATATCCAAAAATTTAAATTTTTCCGATCTACGATCTTCGAGACACACGTGTTTTCTTCACGTTTTTACCATGTTCTCACTTTTTTTCTCATGTAATATCAGCCCTGATTTTTTTTTCAATAGTTTATTCACATACAGAATTACTTTGTGACCTAAGCAGCATTTTTCAGCATTTTGTCCTCCTGAGATATTACGTCCCAAAAATGCCATCAAAATTACAAACTCCAAATTTCGGACCCCCATAACTCTATGTCAGCAGTAGTATCATAGCTGTGGATATTTCTGCAAACTCTTTACATGCAATAGTATTCAGCACAAAGCTTATGAATCTCCAACTTTATGCCATTCCAAATTACAGCGCCTTTAAAAGTAATTTTCTCTAATTTTCTAGTGATTTCATGTATTGGTTTGCAACCCTGCATATTTATTTAGAAGCAAGTGTGTGTGTTCTCCGTGTACCTCAGTCTCTCCTCTAAACATTCGTCTTTGTTTCGTGTTCGTCTGATTCGTACGTTCTGAGCAACTAGTTTTCGTACAAGCTTGCAAATGCATAAAAAAGACACTCCACCGACAACAGAAATGGCCGCCATTCAGGAACACTTGTACATGCGACAATGTGAATAGTGTTATTGACCTTCTCACACACAAGGTTCATCACTAGGGTCCGGAAGTAAAGGAAAAATCTTTTTATGAGTGCCCGATGAGGCTGAACATATTTTCATTTTGGGTCATTGTAGGCCAGAAAATTGTGGATTTTATTTGTCCTTTTTTGCCTTTTTCGGTGTTTTTTTTTTTTGTTTATTAGTCTTTTTAAAGCTTTTTATAGGTCTTAACGTCTTTATTTTTTTTTCACTTCATCTTTCGACAATAAACTTATTGGTCATTAACTCGAATCGCCACCACCTCTTAAACATCTTTTCTTTAATAAAAAAAAATTCAAAAGATAAAGACATTCTTCACCGACTGGACTGATAAGGCCAGATCTGCAACAATCACAAGTCAGATAAGGAGACGTAACAATGTCCTCCAGCAAGGGGGTGAGGGCGGGGAAGTTTTCTTATTTTAATTTGTACTTCAGTTTGTGGAAGAAGGGCAGACCATTAACCTACCAGAAGCTTGTATTTCTTGAGTATTATATTCATTAAATATGTAATTCTAATTAAATTGGGTCTTCTTTTTACGTCCTTCTTTCCATTTTCTAGGTCCTTTTAGGTCCTTTAGGCAATTTTTGAGTCTTCAACTTCCGAGCTCTATTCATCACACTCTAATTTCTATAATTTTTGGAGATGGTTGAGCAACCACTTTAACCATCTTTGGGCCACTTAAGATGGATTGACCCATATTATACATATATATACACGGAAACTGAAGCTGAACAGCAATCAAAGCAGTGGGTGGGTGGAAGTAGGTTGCGCTAAGGAAAAGTCGGTTTCATCTGCCGGAAAGGTTATGGCCAGTGTTTTCTCGGATGCAAAAGGGATTCTTCTTATTGATTACTTTGCAAAGGGTAAAACAACAATTGGGAAATACTACGCAAGTCTTCTGCACCAACTGGATGGAAAGATACATGACAGGAGGTCCTGATCGGAAAACAAAGAGAAAAAAAATCTTTCATCAGGACAATGCACCTGTCCACAAAGATGCTTTAGCAATGGAAAACAGATCTGAAGCACAAACTGTTGGACCATTCACACTATTCACCAGATATGGCACCTTCTGATTTCAATCTATTCCCACATCTAAAGAAATTTGTAGCTGTAAGATGCTTTGAGTCCAATGAAGAGGTTATGACATTCGTAGACAGGTGTTTTGCAGACCTTCGAGAATTGCATTTCAGGGATGGAATCTACTCAGATTAAAAAAATAAAAGTAAATAAAAAAAAATATAAAAAATGAATAAATAAAAAACGTTGGACAAAGTGCATTGATCTAAAAGGGACTACGTAGAAAAGTACGTGCATTTTTGACCTAAAAAGCACAGTCTTTCCGCCAGGTCGAGAACTTTTCACCTTGCCGCCCTAGTTACAACATTACTTTAGGATCTATGTCAGATGTTAATGGAAGTACCTGAGAATTAAAAGTTAATTGTTGGAAGTGATCTAAATTGACACATGTAGGAAAGAGTAATGGAAAGGAAGAAGGAATGTTAGGAAAGTGGTGTTTTGGACAAAGGAATGCAGGTAAAAGAATGATAGATCAAGCAACAGAATTCGACCTGGCTATAATTAACATCTATTTCGAGAGCGAAACAGCCAGCTTATAACTTGCAAGAATGGGAGCGGAAGCAGTCAGATTGATTATATTCTTTATAGTCAGATTGATTGATTATATATAGGCAGGAAGCGCCCTAAGAAAGTGCGAGAAAACAAGGTGATTTTGTGGAGAAATTTTGGCCCCACAACAAAGATTGCAAATAGCCGATTGTGAGATAATAGTGGACAAATAAATACGCAAAGCATACAAGACAGAGAGAACAAAGGATAAAATGGTACGCAAAGCATACAAGACAGAGAGAACAAAGGATAAAATGGTGGACACTAAAAGAAAAAGGCCTAAATTTAAAGAAAAGGTTATACAAGTAATAAAATTGGTAGAAGACGTGCAAAATGGGAAAGTTGTAGTAATCATATTATGAAGGAAGTAGGAGAAGGAACATCAGGTAAAGAACCACCGAACGAACGAAGAACTTGGTGGTGAAACGAGTGTGGCAAAAAAGCATAAGAAAGAGATGAAGAAAAAATGGGTTGAAATATAAAATATGGAAGACAAGGCATCATCCAAGGTAACACACACAAAGGCCAAAAGATCTGTGGCAATAGCAAAAGCAAAGCAATAGATGAAGCTTATGTAGTGCTGAAAAAGAAAGACGGATATAGACAAATAATGGGGTAGCCAAAGAAAGATATAAAGCCAGGACATCACATCAATCAAATAAATAAAAGTCGACAAGTAAAGTGTGCAAGACCAGAAGATGATCCAGGACAGATTGAGAGGCTACTCTGAGAAGATACTAAATGAGGAGAGCCAAAGGGAAATATATGAGGATGGAATGGCAACAGAAATAAAGAGAGGTGGAAGAGATAAGCAGGAAAGAAGTGGAAAGCGTAATTAGGAAAATTAAAGACGGAAAGCAATGGGTGCTGATCAAATCCCGTAGAGGGTTGGGGAAGCTTGGCCAAAGTAGGGATATATCCTGTCACCACGGCATGGCGCGTCCTCAGGTTGCGGATCGAGAAGAAGGCCTCTAGATATAGAGGCTAGCTGCGAATATACTGAATAAGCAGTCGCGGACAGCCGACTAGGAGTGGTCCTCCAGCTTGGGGGTTTGGGTAGGGCTAACAACCTCATCCTGTAAAAAAAAAAAGTACTTGTTCAGAAATATTCACAAAAGCCTCGGACAAGGACTGATAACTTGGCACGACCTCAGCAAAAGAAAATGGACATGAGATTTGGAACATGGAGTATTAGGAGTCTTTATAGGGCAGGCGCTTTAAAATACATAATGAGTGAGTTAGAGAAATACAGGATGGGCGTAGTAGGAGTTCAGGAAGTTAGGTGGGAAGGAAATGGATCTGTGAATTCCGGAAATTTTACGTTCTTTTACGGGGAAGGAAATAAAAATCACCACTTAGGAACAGGGTTTTTCGTTCATAAACCTATATTACCAGCAATTAAACGGGTTGAATTTATTACTGACAGACTTTTTTTTATTACTCTTAAGGGACACTGGTGGGATATTATTGTTTTAAATGTACATGCCCCAACTGAAAATAAGGATGACGATATAAAAGACAGTTTTTACGAAGAAGCGGAACGGATATTTGACCAACTCCCGCGATACCACATGAAAATTCTATTAGGGGATTTCAATACGAAGGAAGTACGAGAGGATATTTTCAAACCGATTATAGGGAACGAAAGTCTGCATAAGGAAAGTAATGACAACGGTGTTAGACTCGTGAACTTTGCAACATCCAAAAACCTAATCGTGAAGAGCACAAAATTCCCACATCGCAACATTCATAAATACACTTGGACATCACCAGACGGGAAAACACATAATCAAATTGATCACGTTTTAGTAAATAGAAGGCAATCTAGAATAATTGATGTCTGGTCGTTTAGAGGCGCTGATTGTGACACTGACCACTACCTGGTAGCAGCGATAATACGAGAGAGGTTATCGTTGAATAAAGGTAATATTCATTGTCCGAAAACGGAGAGATTCAATTTAAAGAAATTAGAAGAGAGCCAGGTAAGAGAGAAATACCAGATTGAAGTTTCGAATAGGTTCTCGGCTTTAGAAGATTCGGAGTGCACTAGTGTCGAGGATACCTGGATTGAAATTAGAGATAGCATTAAAATTTCAGCAAAAGAAAAATTGGGACACGCGGAAATACGTAGGAACGAACCATGGTTCGACCAGGAATGCATAAAACTAGCAGAGAAGAGAAAACAGGCAAAATTACGCTGGCTACAAAATCCTAATGAAATAACTACACAAAATTTCGCAGATATCAGGCGGGAAACTTCCAAAACTTTTAGAACAAAGAAACGCGATTTTCTGAAAGCTAAAATTAAGGAACTTGAAGATAATAGTAAAAATAAAAACATCCGGGACATGTATAAGGGAATCAACGAATTTAAGAAAGGCTATCAACCTTGTGCTTATATATTAAAGAAATCTGACGGTACAGTTCTCACTGACACGGACAACATCTTAAATAGATGGAAAGATTTCTTTGACGATTTGCTTAACACGCAGCCAAAATCTACTGTGCGTGGAGAAAAGGAGATACACACCGCAGAACCATATATTCAAGAACCCAACCGAATAGAAGTAGAAACCGCTATAAAGAAATTAAAGAAATACAAATCTCCGGGTGTAGATGAAATTCCGGCTGAGTTAATTTTAGCTGGAGGCGAAAAATTGTGGAACAAGATACACAAACTCATTCTCCTTATCTGGAACAAGGAAGAATTGCCACAAGAGTGGAAAGAATCAATCATTGTTCCAATTCACAAGAAAGGCGACAAAACTGACTGTAATAATTATCGAGGCATTTCTCTTCTGTCAACATCCTATAAAATCCTTTCAAATATTCTATTAGCAAGACTGACCCCATACGCAGATGAAATTATTGGAGATTATTAGTGCGGGTTTAGACGAAATCGATCAACTATCGACCAAATATTTATCATTCGCCAAATACTCGAAAAAAGTGGGAATACAATACCCCGGTATATCAACTATTTATTGATTTTAGAAAGGCTTACGACTCGGTTAGGAAAGAAACATTATACAACGTTCTTACAGAACTTGGAATACCGAAAAAGCTAATTAGATTAATTAAGATATGTTTAAATGAATCCCAAAGTAAAGTCCGGGTAGGAATTTTTTTTTTCACGAGCTTTTACGTCGAAAATGGCCTGAAACAAGGAGATGCGTTGTCGCTATTATTATTTAACTTGGTTCTGGAATACGCTATAAGGAAAATCAAAGATAGCAACCAGGGCCTTTAGTTGAACTGTATTCACCAGGTTATGGTATATGCTGATGATGTAAATTTAATAGGTGATGATAGAACAATAGAAAGAAATGCAGAGATCTTATCAAACGCTTGCAGGGACATCGGTCTAGAAGTAAATGAAGAGAAAACTAAATACATGGAAGTGCGTCGGGACCGGAATACAACAAATTATGGAGGCGCTATAATATTAAATAATACTTTTGATAAAGTGGATAGTTTCAAATATCTAGGATCAATATTAACAGAGGAAAATCATATTCACGGAGAAATTAAATGTCAACTAAAAGCAGGGAATTCGTGTTACTATTCGGCTCAAAATCTCTTGTCGTCGCGAATTCTGTCGAGGAATTTGAAGCTTAAAATATACAAAACGATAATCATGCCTGTTGTTTTGTATGGTTGCGAAACATGGTCACTTACTCTCAGGGAAGAGCATAGACTGAAAGTGTTTGAGAACAAGATCCTGAGACGAATATTCGGACCCAAGAGGAACGGGAATGGGGAATGGCGGAAACTTCATAACGAGGAACTACATAATTTATATGGCTTACCCAACATTGTTAGGGTCGTCAAGTCTAGGAGGCTTAGGTGGGCGGGTCATGTAGCTAGAATGGAAGAAAGTAGAAACGCTTTCAAAGTCTTGACTGGAAGACCAATCGGAAAATGACCATTAGGAAGACCTAGGCGCAGATGGGAGGTCAATATTAAGATGGATCTCGCAGAGATTGGAATACAAAGTAGAAACTGGATGCAGTTAGCTAAGGATAGAAGTCAGTGGAGAGCTTTTGTGAACGCAGCATTGAACCTTTGGGTTCCATAGGCCATAGAGTTATATATATCGTTTGGGATCTATATCTATATCTATATATATATATATATATATATGTTTACAAATTTATAAAGGTAAAGGTGATGTGTAAGACTATGGAAACTACATAGAAATTAAGTTAATGTCCCATACTATTAAGATCTGGGAAAGAATAGTTAAAGGAAAAATACGAGAAGAAATGACTTGGAGAGGGATAGTTTGGTTTCATGCCAGGAAAAGGAAAAACTGACACGATCTTTGCGTTGAAGCAGTTATGAATTATACAGGGAAATGTACGTGTAGTAAGACGTCGTTTTCACAAACTTGGAAAAATGCATATGACAGAGTGCGCAGACAAGAACTATGCCGATGCTTGAGAGAGAAGATTTTTGAAAAATATGTACGGCTAGTAAGGGACACGTACGAGGAGCAAAGACCCAAGTGAAAAATAGTCTGGATATGGCAGAAGATTTTCGTATGAAGTTGGTCTACAACAGGGATCAGCTCACATTGTTCCATTTCGTAATGGATGTGTTGAAGAGGGAGATGAAAAGTAGAACACCATGGAGTATGCTGTTCGCGAAGGTAAGTAGAACAAAGAGTATATTACACTTAACAACAAAGACGCGAGGTTCTTACGGCTGCATGGAGAGAGGCTACTACCTACGTCAGAATTTAATTATCTTGGATCGTACATCGACCAGGATGGAGGATTGCACACAGAAACTCAAGACAGAATACAAGCAGGCTGGCTAAACTAAAAAAAGGATTAGAGGGATTCTGTATGGCAAGAAAGTAACTTGCACGTTAAAACGCAATATACAGGGTGAGTCAAAAGTCCTTGGACACCTGCATAAGTTTGAAAATCGACGGGAAAAGTAAAAAGTGATGATGGGAACAGAGGTTTGATGAAGGACCGCAACCTTTGGAGTGTACGGCATTCATGGCCGCCATCTTGAAATCCGCCATTTTGGATTCAAGTCAATTTTTTTAAATGGGAAGGGGGGTGCATGACACATCAAATAACACTAGCCTGAGCTCAGGAATTTAGTGGTGTATTTTTTTTTTTTTTAATCTTGTACAGTTTAGAAGTTATTAATGTTCAAAGGTGGGAAATTACCTTGATACTGAATGCTACAACACATGTTCTACGTGTTGTCCATCCCGTGCAATGCACAACTGTAGTCGCCGCAACCACTCTGACTGCACACGGAGGAGAATATCTCCTGAAATTTCGTCACAGGCTTGTTGGATGCGTTCCTCCATGTGTCTCAAATCACGGATTGTCTCAGCATACACTATCTGTTTAAGATGTCCCCATAGATAAAAATCAAGGGGCATTAAGTCAGGGGATCTGGGCGGCCACTCCACGGGACCACGGCGACCAATCTACTTCCCTGGCAGTTGTTCATCCACCAATTCACGGACACCAAGTCCATAGTGTGGAGGGGCTCCATCGTGCTGAAAATAAGATGGGAAAATGCCGTCAGCGTTCAGTGTGGCAGGGAACACAAGGTCCTGCAGCAGCATCAGATACCGTGGTGCAGTTAAGATGTTGTAAATGAAAAATGGCCCAATGATGCGGGTGTCCCATATGCCACACCACACCATTACCTTCGCTGGACTATGTTCTCGACTCAGGTCAACCCAGTTCGGATTTGCGTCACACCAGTATCGACAATTATGTCGATTAACCTCCCGTTCAAAGTGAAATACGCCTCGTCGCTGAACAGTATGCCCTTGGCAAACGCAGGATCCAGTTAGTGTTGTTCGGTAGCCCACATACAGAACTCCAACCGGCGATCAGGGTCATCCTCGTTCAGTTTATGTTGCATGTGCAGGTTGTAAGGATGCCACTGATTGGCGTGCAATATCCGGATAACGGAGGATTGGCTTACTGCACATGCTAGGGACACACGACGGGTACTTCGTTTAGGACTTTTCATAAACGTCGCAACAACCGCCGTTGCAGTTTCCTCATTGGTGGCAGTCTTTGGTCGCCCACTACGTACCCTATCTTGAACATAACCCGTCTAACGGACATAACCCGTCTAACGGAATTTGGTGATCACGTGAGCCTCCGGGCTGTGCGATACCGGTTCTCTCTCTGGGTGCCGTCTGTTGTAGTCAGCTGCTATTGTTCGGTAGCTGCGTTCCCCTGATATAAGGATGATTTCGATCTTCTGTTCACGTCAGACCCATTTTAGATCACCTGGAACAAAGAACTGAGTCAGTATCAAGGTAATTTCCCACCTTTGAACATTAATAACTTCTAAACTGTACAAAGTAGGAAAAAAAAAACAACAACAACAAATTACACCACTAAATTCCTGAGCTCAAGCTAGTGTTATTTGATGTGTCATACACCCTTCCCATTTTAAAAAAAATGACTTGAATCCAAAATGGCAGCCATGAATGACACACTCCAAAAGTTGCGGCCGCTCATCAAACCTGTTCCCATCATCACTTTTTACTTTTCCCGTCGATTTTCGAACGGGACCCCCCGAACTTATGCAGGGGTCCAAGGACTTTTGACTCACCCTATATATATATTACAGGGTGATGTATTTTTTAAAAAAAACTCACGGATTTCATTTGGGTCTAAAATTTCTATCTGAAGTCCGATTTTTATGCGGTTTGTGGCAAATGACCAAGAAAGGATGGGAAATTTATGGAACTTTGTTTACTTGTTTAAATTCACCCCGGGTAATATCGGTCACACGTCAAGAAAAACAGCAAATATTCACCAGTGTACTTTACAATTGGAATGAGGTGCAGTGTGGTGTGAAAATTTGACTTTTCTTCGTTAGATGACAACCTCGCCAAGGGCAATGACAAACAGGAAACTGGACCGTTGTATTGGAAATTGTGCTGTACAGTTCTGTTCTGTGCTACTATGTTAGTATGATCAGGACACACAATAATGTACTCTTTGGAGCAACGTGAGTTTATCGTTAAAAGTTTTTGGAGAACGGAATCTGTTGTTGCTACGCAAAGAGCATTTAGAAACAAATCTGCCTCACGTTCTGCCCCAGACAAGAACATATGGTCGCTAGTGAAAAAAATGGAGAAAAACAAAAAGATCGCTTCTGAGTGACACAGGGAAGCATCGGACTCCGCAGGCAAGTGTTGTGGAAGATGTTAGTTATCAACTCCTTGGGTCACCCAAGAAATCTCTACGTCGTTTGTCGCAAGAAACCGGCTATAGCTATTCAACATGTGATTTATGCGTATTGCTACTAACACTTGATATGTATTCTCACTAACACTTAATCTGTATTCTGCAATTTCGCTTCAAAAATCCAAAACTTCATTCCAATTGTAAGGTACACTCGCGAATATTTGCTGTTTTACTTGAGGTATGGTTGATATTATCCCGGATAAATTTAAACGAGTAAACATAGTCCCATAAATTTCCCATCCCTCCTTGATCATTTACACAAACGGCATGAAAATCGGACTTCAATTAGAAATTCTAGACCCAAATGAAATCCGTGATTTTTTTAAATCACCCTGTATAACACGGTAACATGACCATTAATGATCTAAAGTGTGAAATCTCTGCAATCACAAGGATCTACAAAAAGGTGGAATTGAGAGGGACAAGAAAGCCAAGATGGATATGTGGAATGAGGAGAAGGATAGAATAAGGAACGATTATAAAGAAGCACTGTTAAGATGGGAACCTTGAGTAAGAAGATTCAAACATGGGGGCTGAGATGTTAGAACACATAGAACGAAGAAATGACGATTGTGTGGGGAAGAAAACTGAAAAAATGTAAGTAACAAGAAGGTAAAGGGAAAGAACCAAGTTAAGATGGAAGGACAAGATACGAGATTATCTGAGGAAAAGCGGATGGAAAATATAGAACGCTAATGATAGAAGAAAGTGGAAGAACTGAATTAAAGATGGGAACGCCGATCCCATATAAACATGGGGAAAGATGGAGACAAAGATGATTGAAATAAAAACAAAGATTACAAATTTAAAAATATTAATTATTAACCATAAAAAATAAATATAAATCCTGTAAAGCAAACCAAAAAAATTTATAGTATACCCAAGTATATTCTCAAATGCTGTAATTACCAACACTCATTTACTCTTTTGAAAGTCAGTCATAATATTACTGTTTTGAACATGCAAAGGATATATTGAATCCTTTACATGCAATATGTCTTAACATCTACAGATTCTGTATCATAATGGTAGCACCAAAAAGTCTTGGCATCCTGTTTAGGGAAAATTAAGTAATCTAACTCAGTTAAAATTCTACGATCAATTTCATTACCAGAACTAATAATATAAATATAACATTTGAGCTAAATGATCTTTTTGCGTCATACATCTATGAACGTTTTGACACTAAATTATGATGTAATATGGTGCTCGAAATGTACACTCATACGCTCGAAATGTTGGTGTACGAAATGTCGAAAATTATTGTCGCATGTCTATAAATATGTTGTTGTAGGAATACAATTTGATAACGAATTCGCCCGGTATTTCTTGCAATGTTAGTACGTGTATAATCAATAAAGACATACAAATGGCAAATGTCATGTCAAAAGAGCAGTAAATAAGAAGAATAAAACGAAAATAAAACTTTCTTGTCCATTTAGCAACATTTTGTTTTACTCATTCTAATTTTCGTATTTATAATTCTTTTCCTACGAAATTTACCACAAATATATATTTCCCGATTATATACACAGTATCAGTAGTAAAAGTACCCTGTAAAATCATTATCAAATTATATTCTTACAAGAAGACAGTTATAGATATGCGACAATCATTTTGGACATTAGTGTAGTTATAGACGAACATATAACTTTTGTACAAGGGTGCTGAAAATCTTTTAACTGCGATTGTGAACAAAGAATTAAAATACGAAAATGTACAGTTTTTTTTTTTTTTTAAATAAAAAAACCTCTGGACACCCACCTCTTTTTGAAAAGTCGTACACTCCTATAGCACAGTACAGTTAGAATCAAATCAAATAAATTTGGATTTTATTTGGCCAAACTCTACTGATAACTTTATTTAGAGCTGAAGTATTAGATACAAACTAATTATTTGCTGAGCAAAACTATATATTTTCATTAAAATTCAACACGTGTTACAGTTTCACCAACTAACTCTTTGAAGTATTAGAATTTCCTACGTACGGTTGCCAGAATATGGCCTTGTAAAGCAAGATGATTGGCCAAGATTTATTGAACAAGACTGCACATCCATAGTACTTGACAGAAAAAAGCATACACCTACAAAACAATCACATTAAATAGTACTGAAATCACACAACACAAACAACACACTAAACGCACTAAATGGTAACACTGGAGCTTTCAAGCTCATTGAATGAGCCAAGAAGGAAGAAAAGAAAAAGAATATAGCTCAGCTAGCGAGTCTGCCGATCGGAAGTGACAGAAAATGTTACTAATGGAATATATAGAAAAACCAGGACAGCGTATCAACATGCAAGTGTATAGTACTTGGAGATTATTCAGAAAAAATAAAACAAATAACAACCTTCTGAGAATTATTTAGTTCACTTTTGACGAAATTGTTGGTCTAAAACTAAGCCACATTTAATTACTCCTCCTCCCACTTCGTCCCTCGCTTGTGTGATCGATACAGTGATTGTAGTTTCAGTGTTAGTCCCAATTTCCAAAAACGTGGTCAAAAGTCTAACACGTAATTTAGTCTTCTTAAATTTGAGTGCATACGGATTTTTCAGATTGCTGATGTTGAAGAGTGCTCACATTTTTTTTTAGAAATAACTTAAAACGAACATAAAATGACGGATCCAATATGGCGGACATACTGAAAAATAATTTGATTTCAATAAAAATAGATATTGGAGATTTTAGAGTTCGTTGATTTCGAATTTCGTATCATTTTTGAAAAGAATAAAAAGACGTATCCATTATGGCAGTCTTAAAAATAATTCGATTTTAAGAAAAAATCAGTATTGAGGTTTCTCAGCTCGCGGATTTTGTATTTTAGACGACAAAATAAATTTATTACTAGATGTTATTGAATATTTTTACTCAAATTTACATAAAACAAAAAGGAAGTTTCAATGCGCGCCCAAAATAAAGTATACGCATTTCCGAAAAAAAAAAAAAACTTGGATGAAACAAAATGGATTAAGCACGAGTTTCTACTTTAGTTTTACGTAAATGAAAAACAAGTTTAAAAATCAGAAAAAAATTGTGCATGTAATTTACATAGCTGAAATTTATTTACTTTCAGCTATTTACTTCATTTGAAAAAGAACACTGAATAACTACAAACACAAGGAAATAAAGCACGATTGAAAACTATGTTTACTTGCATTCTGAGCCAGATACGATGTGGCTAGCTAGACTGAAAATACACGCACTAGCCCAATCATTATGACACCAGCTACTTTTTGAACGAAGTCGTTGGGTAACGTAAAAATCACGAAGCACGCAGATTCACTCGCGAGATGGTGACAGGGATCTCACTCAATCAGTCACTCTGATGCTTTTGAGAAGAATAGAAAAGGTCAGCGATTTCTTGAATTCGATATGGGCCAGACGGTTGGAACGATCATCTCGGAAACAGTACGTCTTGTCGTGAGTTCGTTATCTGCTGTGGTTAGTCATCCAAAGGTGGGAAAAAGATTGTGAAATCAACACTAAACGACAAGGCATGGGGCGAACATACCGCATTAAAGATACCCGATATCATAAACTGTCGAAGTTGGTACAACATGATAGGGCGTAAACTGTGGCACTATTAAAAGCAGACTTTAATAATGAACAAGTCCGAGTATGTCTGAGCACACAGTTCACCGTACATTGTTAGATACGAATCTTCGCAGCCGACGTCCCTCACATGTACTAATGTTAACCGCAACCATAATCGTCGATTATGACTGGTACAGACACGTGCTTATCATCACTAGAGCGCCGAGCATGGTACCAACGTTGCAAGGTCCTATGAATTACGATACTACCTTCATCACATCGGTGGCCGGATCAAAATCAGTAATCTTCGAGGGGAAAAGTCACTGAAGAACGCACACAGTAAGACAACGACAGGCTCCATGATAATTTTGGAGAAACTTCACGATTATCCATGGGCCCAGTAGTGCTTGAGCAGGGAACTGTGATAGTTCCTACCTATCTGGAAGTCATTGCTGATCATGCTGTACACTCATTCAGGTAGCCCATGTTTCCGGCTGGCAACGGCATACTTTAACAGGATAACGATTTCTGTCACTAGACCAACGTTGTGTTGCAGTGGTTCGAGGAGCAGCAATGGCCTCCAAACTCACCTGATCTGTACCCAATTGAACACCTTTGGGATGTTATTTAACATCATATTCGGGCTCATTTCTCTCCTCTGTGGAATTTACACGAATTAATTTGGGTGTCCCGACGTAGTGCGTCATGCCTCCAGCCACCTAATTGGGCCCTCAAAAACGATCGTTTTTAACGGTAAAGATACTAACCTGACTATAATAGGATCTTAAAAGTCTCCAAATCAAACTTTGATTTAGGAGTTTTTGGCCATGATTCTGGTAATCGGGACCAGTGTGTGCCGCTGGCAACACTAACAAGGAAAGTACTTGAGCTCGAACGGATGAATACGCACAAAAAGGAAAGGATGTGTAATGTTAGCACCCCAGAAGCAAACAGTGATGTCAGTTTTTCTGCAAGATGGTGTAAACGTCCGCAAGAGCTGGGCAAAGTAGAGCACGTGCCCCCTTTAGGGCGTCTATAAAACCTGACCCCAAGTCATTTTTGCCGAAACGGTTGGGGCAAATATTTTGAATGAAAAAGTTGTGTCCTAGGTGTCTCCCGGAGGTTCCCAGACAGGGTTCAACCAAAATTGCTCCCAGGGTCCAAATGGCAAGGGGTGTCAAGTAGTAGATCATTGGAAAGGTATTGTAGAAAGAAACAAGATGAAACAAGTCCCCTTACCTTCAAGCAAATGATGACGTTCGTTTGTCTGCAAGATGCTGGAAACTTCCACGAGAGGTCATAGTAGGTAACGTAACTATAAGTGCACATGAGGATTCTCAATAAAATTATCAAAGTAGTATGGAAGACTACAGAACGCACAGGTAACAAAAGAACAATTGTCATATGTCAACACCGCACACTCAGTAATGTCCGTATGGAAAGCCACACACTCTTGAAAGCCTGCACAGGTTCACCATTGTCATAACCAGCTTTCTGCCATGCGTAAGGAAGCATTGGCCGATAGATATCCACCAAGAACTAATTGTAGATGGCCGAATGTAATTTTAGGAGAAAGAACCGATCGTGTAAATTCGGCTGCTGCACACGGGAACATAACTGGAAGTAGTCAGCAAAATGGTGTTCACAGACTCTTTCATGATATTGACAATAGCTGTGTTGACATTTTGACTGCCTACCATTTTGTACAGGGTGAGCGCAGAGACTCGGGAATAGCTTCATCTTATTTCCTTTCACAATACCTTTCCAACGATATACTACTTGACCCCCTTACCATTTGAAAATTTTGGTTGGACCCTGTCTGAGACCCTCCTGGAGACCCCTAGGACACCACTTTTTCATTCAAAATATGTGCTCCTAAAAATAATGGGATATGTGTTCGCTGATTTTTCCATCCATTCAACCGTTTCCGCAAAAATGACCCGGGGTCAGTTTTTATAGACGCCCTTTAGTTATGGCACGTGCTCAACTTGCGCCCTGCTCTTGCGGACGTTTACACCATCTTGCAGAAAAACAGACATCACTGTTTGCTTTCGGGGTGCTAAAATTAAACATGCTTTTCTTTTTGTGCGTATTCACCCGTTCGAGCCTAAGTACTTTCCTTGTAAGTACAGCCAGCGAATGACAACGCTGTATGAAAGAAAAGAAACCAATACGACACCTAAGGTTGCCACGTGCTCTTACCTGAGAGAGGGAGTAAAACGTCTATGATATTTAACTTTTTTTTACGGTGTCAAGGAATTGAATGAGAAAGGCGAATGTGGAAATGAAATTGGCGTTTGTAAAAGGCGCGCGATGAGAGAAAGTATGGTTTCTGTGTCGTGGCTGTGTTCATCCGCTTAGCTTTGCTACGAAGAGAAACATCCCGTTCATGTATCATTTATCAGTTATTTTGAATTTACGGCTAGTAATATGCTGCCAGATTAAAATGTGATAAGAGTTTGAAGAAAGAGAAGAAAATATTAGAAATAGAAGGACATGACTCACACAAAATAACTGCAGAAAAATTTGGAACACATTACGGAATATTTACGAAACGATAGAATCTACTCATGGACTCAGTTAATGTAGGTGAAACGCTTAACTTTGGACTTGAAATTTTCTTGGTGACACAGCACGGTTTGAGCCATAACTACCTTATAAAACATATCAAGAAGTGCAAGACACAACTTCAAATACTACAGTTAAAGGACACTTCTGGATGGTACACCCATATGGAAATTTACGGGAAAAGTGTACCATCCAGAAGTGTTCCTTACTGTACAAGAAAGTAGGTCCAGAAATTTATACGAAAAAAATTGAATTACGCAGAGGATTGTGATGCATTATAAAAAGAGCACTGACAAGATACTTGTAATTTTCGGTGTAATAACACGCCTCAAGTATAATTAAGGTACTCGACTTCAGCGCGGTAGATTCGGCTTTGAGTTCCGGTGGGAATTCATGTGGTTGGGATCCCATCTTAAGCTGTAGGTCCAAGTCTTATGTAGCCTCAGTGCTGAAAGGGATGCTAAATTCCAAATCAACCAATAAATGCTTTTTATCATTTGATTTTGACGATCAAATTATCACCTTCTGTGATAATTAAGAGCTTCATTTAACACCGACTACACACTATATATAGCGCTGCTCTTACAGTTACAGTTAACGCTAATGCTTGTAAAGTGGTTCACTGTGTGCTACCATCGTACACAGAGGATCATATATGCGTACACAGTGGATCAAAGGTGCAATGTATTGAAAGTAATGAATAGAAACGTATGATCAATATTCAGGGACCCATCATCTGAAAATTTCCAAATCTACATAAAATTTTAAGCATTATTGCCAAAACCTGTACTATTACTCACAATACAAAATAAATTTAAAAGTTCTAAATAAAAGTTAGAATTGAAATATTACAATAGTTTTAATCATACTATTAATTTCACGAATTGATTACCAAACTAAATAATACAAATGACTGTTGTAAAACAAACTTTTGTACAATTAAACTGATATCTTGTCCAGAGTATTATAGGTTCTGGATTAGTAAATTGAGTAGTTTATGTAATTATGCACAATAGCATAAACAATTTGTTATAAAAATAGAGAATATAACTTTCTCTCTCTGCATTGAATTTAATTAGTCTGATTATGCAAATTATTAGTTTCACTATGACATAGGTCCAAGTTGACATTATCATCCTTTGAAACTTCAAAAGATTAGCGGAGATCAATTCCCTGAACTCTACCGGCAACCTGATATTACCAGACAGTATTTTATGTTTCACAACAAGATATTTTGAAAGCTCCCCCTACTATGCAAATATTATGTATGGGTGCAATATCTGGATTATTTGGTTGGACGAAATTTTCATGCATCTTCTCACTTCTTAGAAACGAAATCATCATTGTCTTTCCTGGTCGTGATTTGACTAACGTAATGTATCCGTGAAAGAAATCTTACAAGAACATAGTCACCAGGTTGAAGTTCTCTTTGGCTCTGTTCCAAATCATCATATGTAGTAGTTTCTGTCTCTAAAGTAGCATCATCCGTCTCCCTTAGAATGAGGGCATAATCATGAGATGTTAAACTGAAAGATTTTGTTTTCTAAAGTAACATCGTCATCTGAAGAATCTTATAATACAATTGGCTGAAAATCATCATTCACCGTTGAACTATCGCTTTTTTTTTTCCTTCCTTCAGGATATGTCTTACTTTTTCTTTCGCCTCTGTTTTAAATTGCTGCTGAATTTGCACTCCCTTTATTCACTGGCTTTCCCTTCAAAACGTTTCGCTCTTTCCGGAGTGTCTGTTAAGATACGGCTTCTGCCTTTCTTTTTACGATGTTTCTTGAGGTGACACAAAAACACTGTTATGTTCTCCTTTCTGGGAAGCATTTTCTCTAGGATCTGCATCTATATTCTGTACTTCTTGAATTAGAGAATTGTTGCTTGAGAGAGGTGCATTGATTTGGTCTTCTATTTGCTTTTGCTTACATACAGCATAGAAAAGAAAATCAAGGTCTGTAAATACATTTTGATCGTAAGGAAACATTCCTGCCTTTCTGAAATCTGCTTTGATGTTGGATCACTGCTCGTGCTATTCTCAAACATTGAGATACTTCGTATATTGACATGGGTACTCTTGGGTTTTGTAAAAACCAGGTATTCACGGCAGCATTTTAGTGTGCTTTCAATGGTCCGAAAACAGGCACATTCAACTGTTAATTTTATTGCTAGAATGTGGTAACAATTCTTTATTCATCCATCATGATGGAGTTCTCAAACTGAGTGTTAGCTGATGCCTCATTGATCATGTGTTGTTTAAAATATTTCCTAGGATAAACCATAGCTGCTGCCAAAAATATACCCGATGCTCACTATCATACACGTCATAACGAGGACCCCTTTTCCATCACTCGGGCATAGATATAATTGCTTGGCTTCTTTCTCTGCTATTACTTCCTTGCATGTCTGAATTGTTGTAGTTCCTGTCTCATTTAACTTCAAAATACGTGAAAGGCTACCGAATTTGTGGTATTTCGTAGATAAGTTACGTAAATTACTAAAGAATGCCTCAACATCGTGTTTGTTGAATGACGTCAATCTTTAGAGTCCAAGACTGACGCATTAAATACACCTTCTGGATTTCGAATACTAAGAACTTTATTACGATCCACTCTACTTTTGCTTTTTTTCCCCACGAAATAGAGATCGATATATTGTTATTCTTGACAATTTCGTACACCAAACGCCTCACGGTCATAACAGACTAACAGTGCCACGTTTGTTGCACGTTTTTATATATTTCACAAAAGTAAATGCTCTGCGTCCAGTAAGAGAACGTCTCTGACAGCTCGCAGTGACATTGCCACTACTCGCGTGTCAAGGTTTTTTTTCGGTGTAACTGTAGTGGCAATTTAATTAATGGTATAAGACAGAGTGATGGTGGTTGGTAACACTGGTATCAAAGTAGGGGCTGCAATGTCCCATCGCATGTGGTAAGAAACGTCAGAGACCATCTCTTGTTGGCCGTGCTATAACTCTAAAGTAAATATTTGTCGTACAGAATAATTTGGCTCCATTTTAACACTATCACCTGGTGCCTTCTTATTTTTTGACACATATCTGTTCAAAGTTGTGAAACCAATGTTCTTCAATTTCACAACACTTCTAATAGAATATCCCTGCTCCACCACTAATTGCACTGCTTCTCTCATCGAAATGTCTTTCACGTTGCATATTTTGCGTGTATTTCCTCGTGGTCAAACCATTAATTTGTAACGTGTAGCATGATGGTAAAAGCTCCGTGAGACGCCAATACTATGACGTGTTTCTAAATGAGTATGCCAAATACATTGAACTTTTGTAAACATAGTGAGGTACAGAGTGGATCAGTCCACTATGTACCACACCGATGTGATCCACTGTGTACTTGTTGATGTCAACCCAAATAGTTTCCCACGACAAGGAGTTATTAAAGCTGAAGAACAAAATAAACAATGCTATATTACAAATACATTCTTACCTACTTCCCATGTCCGTGATATTCTAAATTACAAGATAAAATCACAACGTCACAGCATTCACTTCTAATACTTTATTTTTTAATTTAGCACAAGCAAAACACATTTCACACTTCACCACAGTTGAGAAGCATCCATTGTTGTTGACATTTCGTTAATAAATGTGTAATGTGAAACAGAACAACTGACATGCGCTAGTTGAATTTCTGCAATAAATGAATGAATAACACCTTCTGATCCACTGTGTACTACCTTCTCCTATATATATATATATACACTGATTGCTACACTAATGATGTTAGTATCAATCTATATCGACTTAACTGCCATCTGGAAAGAATCAATGTAACTATTTGAAAGATTGGTAGATCTACTCTATGGTTCTTTATCTGCGACGTAGCCACATAGTTCAATTTGCTTGTCGGGACGGGGACCCGAAAAGTACATATATATTTTTTGCTTTATTTTAACTTGTAGAATAGTGCTCTGTGGTCCGTGGGCACCATTTCTATATATGTATACCGTATTTCTTCGAATATAAGGCGCACCTTTTTGTCAGCTTTTAGACGTCCAAAATTCAGGTGCGCCTTGAATTCGATGGCGTTTTGGATTCGATGTATATACTGCAATATACATACTTATTCAATGCACGTAGGTTACAACATAGAATCTACTTGCAGTCTTTAATAGTGGTAGTTACAACTAATTTGCTTAAAATTGGTTGTATTACAACAATAACAGACTGCACAAAGATGTAATCGCTCACGAACAATGAACATTTCGTTTTACTGATAAGAAAATGATTATCAAAATTACTCCCATTTTTACATTATTTCTGCGCCTTAGATTCGACGCTTTTTTAAAATGAGCTTAAATGAGGTGAAATTTCAGGTGCGTTTTGGATTCGATGGCGCCTTATATTCGAAGAAATACCAGGGCGTCTATTAAGATTCGAAAATGAAATTTCGTGACTTTTTCGTGACCTTTTCTTTACCAAATCATAAAATTTTCTAACATTTTCAAGAGCGAATTTGGGTGCGAATTAGGCCGAATTTTCATCCATGCGATACAAACGTATTTTGCTTGCGATTTGGTAGCGTTTACAGCCGACCATAGACATTTTTGGTGGTGAAATTTGACGTTTTATAGAACAAATGTTTTCAATCTGTACTTACATTTGCAGTTTAAAAAATCGTGACCCAAAAGCTAAATTTCGTGACTTTTTCATGACATTCGTGACTTTCGTGCCCGATAGACACCCTGAATAGGTATAGATAGATAGATAGATTTGATAGACTTTTTGATAGATAGGTAGATTTTTTTGAAAAAAATGGCATAATTTTCAATGTACACGATGGATACGTTAATACTGCTTCTTGTATTAGTAACTAAAAACTCCATAAGGAAATCCATTATTGACATAATAAATTACAACTTCCTGATGCTCATCAAATTTCCATCGGAACAGCTCCATTAATATATCTGTTGTTCATATCGTCTTTTTTTTAAAAAAAAAAAAAAAAAAAAAAAAAGCTTCATAGACTCGAGATAAATAATGAAAAGTGTTTATGGCCTGTGTTAAATCGAACTTCTTAACCCTTCAAGTTGATGCAATCTTTCAGTTTTGCGTCCTACAGCTTTGCCCTGTAGGCTAAAGGAGTCGGACGGTTGAGAGCCTGAGCCAAAAATAATACAAAATTTACCATTTTTCTTTTGCTTGTTTTTCACATGTAAAAAGAGATAATGAACTGCAACTTACCACATAATAAATAATGTTATTCTACAACAGAAAATATGAACCTGAAAAATTTTCAGTGTTGTCATCTACAGAAATTACATTGTTGCCAGAATAAAATTTTCCCCAAAATTTAAGATAAACTAGCGACTAGAGGAACAAACTCAACTGCATTTGATTACGTATCACGTTGTTTTGCAATCCTGCGAACTACTTTTTAAATAATATTATTATTTAATTTTAATAACTGTATGTTAGAACTATGACCATCAGATCGGCCATAACAACTCACTTATTGGACAAACTGTTTATTTTTGACGATTTTTATTCATCATGCAAAATTGATATTTTATTTAAGTGAAAGAAAAAGTTATTTTCTTGCTTTGCTCTGAACGCATTAGAGCAGGTGAAAAACTACTTTTCTCTGCACACAGGTGTTCTCTAGATAGACTGGTGCCGTCAATAATACAAAGAAACCATTCTTTATTGAACTAAATGTTTCATGCTTTTGGCTACTAAGTCTATTTTGTGTATATTTTTCATATAAATAATCAACGCTTGGAAACTTTTTTAAATACGAAATTGTTACATTGCAGACCAGGTGCGAGACCTACACACCGACGCTTTATTATCTAAACTACGGTGGGAACTGTGGTTGTATTCTGTGTGAATTGCAGACAGAATTGTCAATCTCCACAATTGCCAATCTGTAAACTGTTTTATATTGGACTATCATGTGAGATATCCATTAGTTATAGACTGAATTCTTAAAGTTGGTCTACAACACTTATTTAATTTCAATCTCAAGTTCTCCGTTTCCCACGGGACTCAAAGACGTGTTGCCAGAACTACTCAATATACCATAACTATATTTGCATTAAGTGTGAATATAAAACTGGTGAATTTTCCATAGCAAATCCTAAAAGCCGGGTGTTGGCAGAAGCAAAATTCGCGCTTGGTGTTAATAAAGTAAGGCACGTAAAAGCCTCCCTCGGACGAACTTAGATCTATTCTAGTATACATGTGACTTTGATTTAGTATTCATTTATTTGTGCGATTACAACCACAGCGTCAACACAAAGTGAACAAAACGTATTTTTTTATAATTTTATAAAGTGCGTCGTTCTTGAAACAACAAGACTTCGCTGGAAATTAGTGCTTTACCTAACCCCCATACTTACTGCCCCTGTTTTACGGTGAAAGCTCAACTTCGATGTCAGGGTGTCTACTAAAATTCCAAAATGAAATTTCGTGACTTTTTCGTGACCTTTTCTTTACCAAATTATAAAATTTTCTAACATTTTGAAGAGCGAATTTGGCCGAATTTTCATTCATACGATAGAAACGTACTTTGCTTGCGATTTGGTAGCGTCTAAACCCGACCATAGACATTTTTGACGGTGAATTTTGACGTTTTATAGAACAACATTTTCCAATCTGTACTTACATTTGTACAGTTAAAAAAAAAATCGTGACCTAAAAGCTAAATTTCGTGACTTTCTCGTGACATTCGTGACTTTCGTGACCGATAGACACCCTGGATGTAAACAGTGTTTTAGTGCATGTGATAAAAGGAATAAGTATAAGGGCTATCTTCTGAGTTCTTTCATTTGCCATACATATACCTTGTTTTTTTCTTTTCTTTCTTTTTTTTTCTTTCTTGTCGTACTAAGTGTTTCATATTTCTGAAGTCTGTGCATAGTGTTGTTTGCTCAAGCATTCATACTTTTTCAAGTGAGAATTTGTGTTATCAGCATCCTTTCTTTTATAACATATATATATATATATACACGCATACATTCAATAAATAGGAATTCGTTTAAGTTTTTTTTTTCTTTTTTTATTTGTGTGCGAATACTTATGGAATCATCAGCTTGCCAGTCGTATATATGCATACATGTGTGCGAAAGTAAAATATAGTCAAACCATGATTTCCGAACCACTAAGGCTACCCATGCCATCTGACTTATTTTCTGTTGTTATAAATTTTGCCCTTGTACAGGGCATGAACTCTGAAGGAGGTTGTTATCAACTGTTTCTTTAGGGACTATTTCAGGAGCCAATACCTAAGAGAGATGTTAGGTAGCAAAACTCTTTTATTTATTGCAAACTAAATACAACTAGTATTCAAAAAGTAATTCACAGGATACCGAAACAACATGATACGTAATCAAATGCAGTTGAGTTCGTTCTTCTAGTCGCTGCTTTAACTCAGATTTTGGGGGAAATGTTACTCTGGCAACACTGTAATTTTTATGAATGGCAACACTGAAAATTCTTCACGCTCATATTTTTTGTTGCAGAATAATATTATGTATGATTGTGGTAAATTGCAATTCATTATCTCCTTTCACTTATGAAAAACAAGCAAAAGAAAAATGGTAAATTTTGTATTATTTTTCGTATGGCAGGCTCTTAATGAAGGTAAATGATTATGAAATAAATTAATAGAATGATAATGTGCAAGGAAATGGGAGAATTCCGAGAAAACTCACGGACATCATGATGTTCACTACAAACTCACATAGTCCAGGATCGAGCCAGGACCCATCTTGCACCAGAGATGAGCGCTCCACGACTGAGCCACCATTGCCTTTGTTTTCAAGCAACAAAAAATTCCTATCATAAATGCTAATACGCGTAACAGTGAAGGCAGCCACCATTATCACCATCAACAACATTCTTCTCTTTTAATTTCATTCTTTTCTTAATTTTTTTAAAATAATTTCTTCTTTACTTATACTTTCTACCCTACACTTTTTTCCAGCTTTCATTCAAGGTTTTCCATGTATCTCACTACTTTGTCATTTTCCGATGCACATTACATTTTATTAGATATTTCTGTTTACTTGTTCTACTCCAACGTGATATTTCTAAAGATTTTTCTGTTATTACTTCTTGCGAGTAGTACTCATTTCTTTTTAACGTTTTCTTCTATGAAGCGCATATAAAGAAAAAAAGAGCCGATATTTTTTAAAATACAGGAAAATGATAGAAGAAGAAATTTATTGTGACTGATATACAAGTACATACCTTACCTATCTGTCAACCTTCAGACATTTCTGGTAGCGTGACATAGTCTTCCATATACTCAATGCGTAAAAATCTGCCGCCTGAGAATGCAGTAAGTCCAGAACTGATGTCTCGAGCACTTCATTGTTGTTGAAACGTTTCGATCCAAGCCACTTTTTCAGGTAAAGAAAAAGAAAGAAATCGTTGGAGGCAAGGTCGGGGCTGTAAGGGGAATGACTGAATAATTCCCATCGAAATCTTTGAATTGTTTCAACAGTATGAGGAGCTGTGTGTGGGCGGGCGTTGTCATGGATTAAAAGAATTCCAACGCGTAGCACCCCTCTCTGCCGATTTTGGATGGCACGTAGCGTATTATTCAGTGTTTCGCAATACTAATTCGGTGTAATTGTTCATCCTCGTTCCAAGAATTCCACAAGAATCACACTCTTTTGGTCCCAAAACACGGTTGTCATAATTTTGTGAACTTATGGTATTTGTTTGAATATCCTCGCTTTAGGAGAACCAAGTATTGCCATTGCACTGACTGCTGCTTCGACTTCCCAGTGGTGTATGATATCCAGGATTCATCTCCCGTCACTATGTAAGAAAAGAGGTCATCCTCTCCCAGCCGGCAAGAAAAATACGTATAGCTGTCAAACATTGCTTTTTGTGAGCGACTGTTCGCATTTTTGGCATCCATCCTGCCCGCAGTTTGTGATAACCCAGCTCTCACAATTCGATGCACTGTTTTCACAGACACTTCCGGAAACTTCTTGGCGAGTTCAGTTATTATGAACCGGCGATTGGATTGCACTTTCTCGATAACACGTTAAACCAGATTGTTCGTTTGAACAGTGAAACTTACGCTATGCTCATCGTCATGAACATTTGAAATTCTCCGCGTCATTGCCTGACCTTCCCTTCACTATTACTGTCGGTCCGTAAATGGTACACAATTCCCGATGGATGTCAGATGCATTCTGTTCTTTAGCGTTCAGATATCGTACATCTCTCACTTCACATTTGGCAAGATGTATTACGGCAACTATTTTCATCTTACTGCTGCTCGCACGTAGCCACCTATCTCTGTTGCAAGTACAGAATATTAGGCATTATCCTATGCATGCTCAGCTTCATCAGTGCCAACCTCGCGTAAAAAAATAGCGGCTCTTTTTTTGACATGCGCCTCCTGTTACTTCAAATCTTACTCCGATATAGACAGACATGTGTAGTTTAAATGTTACATATATTCGGTAATATACAGAGCACGTCTTGGTGACAAACATTGTCAATAATGAATAACATAAAATAATATTAAATTAATAGATAGAGATATAGCATTCATGCAATTTCATGCAGTGCTTCTATTTTATGTATATAAAAACGAACGGATTAAATAAAATTAATACGAACCCTTTTAGATAACGAGTTTAGCTTACTTCTGATGGTAGCTACATATTTAGGAGACATGGGAGTTCGGGGCAGAATAATTGCTGAAAATAAAATCACATTCAAGCGTAAAAAAACATAATCAGGCAACTGGCAAACATATAAGTTAATCATTAATTCTAAAAATACCATTCACATCATTCAATAGTGTAACATTACTTTTAGTTACATAAAATAGTTATAACATAAATACGATAAAATAAAGTAACTATACGACAACAACTAATGCCATTTTCCACTACTATTCATACATATACGAGACGAATAATTACATGCATCAATGAATTAATCAATTTAACATATATGTATAGTACAGGATGATTTTTAAAATCCTACTGGATTTGAAAACGCCAATGATTCCAAACGCAGAGTTGTATCAACATAAGATAATTTATAAAATATTCTTCAACTTTCTAATTTTGATGGCGTGGCGATCTAGAGCTTCCAACGCCACCTTTTAACTGTGCTTTATTGGCCAAACATTCTCACAGTCGTTTCTGCAATGTAGTGGAGCTATGAACTTTTAAAGTTCACTTGTTTCATATTTCCTGTACCATATAACTCCGAAACTATCCACTTTTGAACACAGGTCCATATGAACTTTTTTTTTTTTTTTTTTTTTTTTTGATGTGAGGAATGGTTCCCAAAATATTGACACGTTTTTGTAACACCCTGTATATACATTTAAAAAAAACAGTGTGATTTGCTTAGTTCACTAACAACTAAATCAAACTTTTTTTTTTTTTTTAACGAATTGTATCATCCTGTTATCTACGTAATTTATGTTTTCTAACCGGTGCCAAATGGATGAAGGAACTTGTTAATTATTTTTATAATGCGTTCCACAAGCTCAATTAACAACAATATGTCTGTTTAATTTTAGAATCACTTTGAAACATTGAAAGTATGCATTTCCAGTGACTTTTCGAAGGATTCTGAGACTCGAGAAGAGGCTACATAATTGTTAGGACATAAATCAAGCACAGTTTAAACAACCGTTATTAGTCCTCAAAATTTAAAATTAAGCAACTTATAAAAAGTAATTTCACGTTGATGCAACTCTATGTGTGGTATCTAAGGAGCTTTTAAATCTAGCGGGGCCTTAAATACATCTTGTATATAAAGTTGCATGAATAAAATTGCTGGAAGACCACACATTAGTTACACAAGCACTTTGAAATTTTAGCTTAATTCACTATTTTCTGTTATAGTTCAGCTAAGCTTGATAGTTAAGCAAGCTGGATAGTTTAAGTACTTTTAAACTTACTCGCATAATATGAGTTCGTAAGAATTTGAATAACATACAATACATATGTAACTTTTCCAACATGTTTATATACAAGTATAGAATACATTACAAAAGAGGAAAAAAAAAAAAAAAAAAAAACTTGTTCAAACTTGTATGATGGTGGTGCTTCGTAGTTCCACAACAAACTCGAGTTTCATACTATAATGATATTCAATTCATTCTTTCAGTACTGTATATCAATTTTCTCTCTCTTCAACAGCCTATCATGAGAAAATACTCGTACTTAAATATCGTTAGCAATCCAATCACTAATGACAGATGAAACAACTTCCTTCCGCTCGGAATCACAATGAAGTGGGATAAACAGAACTAATATTTAGAAAAAATGAAATCTTTAAGTTTTACGTTCCGCGGTTATGCCGGTTAGGCTAAAGGAGACGGTGATGATGAGAGATGAGTGAAATGGTGGAATGAAGAAAGTGGGAGGAAACGGGAGAACCCCGAGAAAACCCACGAGCACGGTGTTTGTCCACCACAAAGTTCACTTGGCGGGGTCTGGGATCGAACCCGGGACCCCAAGCACCAGAGGTGAACGCTCTACCACTGAGCCACCGTGCCCCCTGAACTAATATTTAGAGCAGGATCAGATAATTGCACTTTTGTGCCTAGCGAAAAACGGATTTTATATAGGATAAGTCCGGTAGAGATGGACTCCTTGGATGAGATTAAATAGGGCCATAATTAGTAAACTATCCACCAGAGTGCAACGTGAATATTGGTATAGTGTCACAGCGGATGTATGCTAGACACTGTGTGTTTTCCTGAAGCAGAAGCCCTTACATTTCTCCAGTAGACAAGATTATTGATTTCAGGTAGGTTAAAACTTGTTTTTTTAAACCACATTTCATTGAAAGTAATATTCAACATTCTTGAAACTTATGTATTCTTGCCATTTACAAATGTTTCTTTTTCTAGATTCCATGTTGAAAAGAAAGTTCATTTTTAAATTTTCTATATTCCTACTTTAGTTTAATCAATATTATATTATATGAGATCAATATTAGATTTCAGTAAAAACTTAATAGCTGTAAATATAATGTATTTAAAGACAAAACTGTTCCAATTCATTTATTCATTGCTTAGGTTCTGCATTGGTGCATCACTCCATCTAACCCATATATATGATCCTAAAAGCCTTTAGTTATGGTTACAGAAAGTCTTTTTCTTGGCTTTTGTGCAGAGAAAACATGCTCTACATGACAATTATTAGAGTTATTGGATTCAGAAAAAAAGTGGTTCATCTCTATCGGACTTACTATACAGGGTGGATCATTTATTTTGAAACGCTGTTGTAACTTTTATACTAACGGACACAAAACGCTGAAATTTTGCACGATGCAAATAACGACAGGGAAATATTGTTTGACATACTCTGAAATGCTAACAGTGTTGCAAACCCAACATACAGTTATATTTCTTCAAATGGTACTATGTCCGATTATTACGTATTTCAAATTTCCATGTTAAAGAAGACCTAAAATACCACTAAGAAATTAAGGACACAGTATCACAAATATATAACAGTAATATCGTAAGTGAGACTTAGAGGGAATGCACATCCGAAATACCTCAGTGTTAAAAACTAAAGAGATAGTCATGCCTAGAGAGAGAGAGAGAGAGACGGAGAGAGAGAGAGAGAGCACGTTTTAGAAATGTTTTTTATATCTTCGAAATGGTTTGAGATACCACGTTACTCTAAACGATCTCTTTACTGTATGTAATCTTTACATCTTTTGAAAACTATCTACGTGATTAAGTGATAATTATCTAAGTACTTTTTTGAAATAAAGCCTTTTGAAAAGAGTCTAATTTTCAATTCCTTGTAAGCTTGTTCCCATTTATTCGAAACATGTCATATCACAATCATGGTATTTAACTCTAATATAGTTTGGATGAGCATTGGGCCGTCCGTCTCACTTGCGTTATTACTGTTATAGAGCCCTCCAAATATATCTCGAATTTGGGTGATGTTCTTAGTCTGTAACGCTAAATAACCAATATAGTGTTATAAGTTTTCGTTTAACATGTAGATCTGAAATAGTTAATAATCTGATAAAGTATCATTTGAAAAGATACAACTTTATGTTGGATTGGCAATGCTATGAATCTGGTAGTATTGCAGAATATGTCAAACAATGTTCCCCAATCGATATTTGAATCGTGCAATAGTCAGAGTTTTTTTTTTTTTATCTATTAGAGTAAAAATTACAAGGGCATTTCAAGATAAAGATCCACCCTAGATATATACCTAGGTACTTATACAGGGTGTTTTGAGAAAAAAAAAGTTCATATGGACCTGTGCTCAAAAGTGGATAGTTTCGGAGTTATAAGGTGCCGAAAAAGTGAAACAAGTGAACTTTAAAAGTTCATAGCTCCACTACTATAGGACCCATCGTAGTCGGGTTAAGACATCACTGAGGAACAGGTATGTGAACTATCGAAATAACCATGTTTAAGAATGCTCCAGTACTTACACATAAAAAAATTTTAGAGAGGTAGGTGAAGAGTGATTAAGTACTCCCCAACAGCCTCTCTAAAAATAATTGTGCAGGTACCGGAGGTTCTGAAAGATGAATATTTGGATAGTTCACATACTAGTTCCTCAGTGATGTCTTGACTCAACTACGATCGGTCCTATAGTACTAGAACTATGGGTCTTTAATTTTTTCACGTTCTCCGTTCCATATAACTACGAAACTATGCTCTTCCGACCACAGGTCTATATGAACTTTATTCTTTATTTGATGTAAGGAATTTATTCCCAAAATATTGTGACAAATATTTTTAACACCGTGTATATAATGTACAACGGAATCCCGAAGCGCAAATAGAAAATGTACTGTGCAGAAAACATGAATCACACATATAAGGTTATCATATTTTAAAATGCCAAAATGCGGACACACTGGCTAACTCGTTCTTATAAACATTAACTATCTTTCTTACTTGATTGGTATGCTAAAAGTATATAATAAACCCAATAATAAGAAACTTATATTAGCATTTATATATTTAAATATGATATTCACAAAATAGCAAACAAAAAAAAAAAAAAAAAAAAAAAAAAAGAAAAAGAAAAAAATGAAAAACATAAATAAGGAACGAAAAATAGATGCCGATGCGGCTGCGAGAGCGATTATCATGCCAAGATAGCCAACTTCTATATTTTTCATTGAGTACTACTACCAATGCGATAAACTACATTAAAAGATAATATATCTGAGCTTAGAAAATGCGGACAAATCAGAAAATTTCAGAAACTGTATATGGACGGAAATATTTACTCTTAAAATGTGGACATGTCCGCATAAATGATGACGTCTGGTAACCTTACATTAAAAAAAAAAAAAAAAAAAAAATCACTTCAAGGTCTTTCGCTAAATGCTTCATCAGATACGGGTAAAGAAGTAGGAAGAAAAGAAAAAAATTAAAGACTAGAGAAATATCTATAAAGCATATAGGTGGTTGCCATCTTGGATTGCAGTTGGAATTCCAATATAGTGACCTCTTAGAAGATTCACAGCTGCAACTGGAATTCTAATATGATGCCCTCTTGGAAGCTTCACAGCTGCAGCTGGAATTCCAATATGGCGCCCTCTCGGAAGCTTCACAGCTGTATTTCTGATCTATAATTTTCTTCTTTTCTCCCTATGTCTTTCTGCTCCGATCTGATAAATGTTTAAAAAAAAAAGAGCTTACAAGAATTTTTAATGTGTGGATTATGTTTTTACTATTTTTCTGCGTTCATTATATATAGTAAAACCGCTGAATAACGGACACTGATGGAGATGATTATTTTTCAGTAGATGAGAAATGTCCGCTAGAGATGTTACATAAATTTAAGTTACAGTTCATGAGTAGTATATAGTAAATTCGTTAGTTACGAAACTAAATATAGGACAATATCAAAATACTGTATTCAATGTTCGGATCACCTTGGAGGGGAATGGGGACTTTTGAAACAAGATGAAATTTGATCGCAAAACAAACGAAATTATATCTTTATCATTGAAGTTGTAAGGGAAAATGCAAGCTCCAAGGGAAAAGACATGAAAATATCAGGGAAAGAAAGACGTTCCGCATAGAACTCTTAGCTAGACGACTAGCTCTTCACGTTTGTTTTTATTCGTTTTCTCAGTAAGGTTTTCTACGATTTTCAAGACCAAAGCAATTTCTTGTGTGAAGAAAACAGACGAATTTCAAGTTCAGGTTGCAAGTATTCTGTGTGGTGGATCACCAGGTCATTAAAAATTAACTAAACTAACTCATTCTATGGCTTATGGAATACGGGGATTCAATGCCGCATTCACAAAAGCTCTGCACTAACTTCTATCCTCAGTCAACTGGATCCAATTTCTACTTTGTATTCCTATTTCTGCGAGATCCATCTCAATATTGTTCTCCCATCTACGCCTAGGTATTCCTAATAGTTGTTTTCCGACTGAACTTCCAGTTAATACTTTGAAAGCGTTCCTACTTTCTTTCATTTTGGCTTCAAGATCTGCCCACCTGAGCCCCCTAGATTTGATGACCCTAACAATGTTTAGTAGACAGTATAAATTACGCAGTTCCTCGTTATGAAATTTCCGCCACTCCTCATTCCCGTTCCTTTTGAGTCAGAATATTAGTCTCAGGATCTTGTTCTCAAATACTTTCAGTCCACGTTCTTCCCTCAGAGTAAGCGACCATGTTTCGCAACCATACAGAACAACAGGCATGATAATCGTTTTATATAGTTTAAGTTTCAAATTTCTCCACAGAATTCACGTCGACAAAAAAGATATCTTGAACTGAATAATAATACGAATTTCCTGGTTTTAGTCGACATTTAATTTTGTGAATATACTTTTGGTCTGTTAATATTGATCCTAGATAGTTGAACGTATCTATACCAGATCATTAACTTCTGACTAAAGATCGGTAATTGTTGTAAAATAAAACACCGAAAATGGCAGGCGAGATGGCAAAATAAAATTTTAAAATGGCAGTTTATATTGCAAAAATGCATATTTCATTGACATTTTTAAGTTATTAATTTACCAGAAGCTCATTAAATCCGTTAATCTACATTAAGAATCTTAAATAACACTAATTAATAACTGACTTTAAAAGTATCAATAACCAGAACACATCAAACCAAAGAAAGAGAAAGAAAATTACAAATCATAAAAAGTATTAAGAATATAAACATAAAATTGTACAAAAAATACACTAGTAAATACCGTGTCGATAATTTATAGTTAAAAGGAAACTCAATTTATATTAGGCAAATCATGCTTTGGCACTTGATAAAACACTCATGCCATACAACATGTAGCTAGTTCACTTCTGACTGCACGATATCACATGTTCACACAACTTCCGATGTGACAGGATCATATTTGAAACATCCCCAACCTTGGAACTCATTGCAATATTAACCGTGCTTTTCACATATTTGATTGATCAAAAATGATTACTAATTCCCTGCCAGTAACGAACTAAAGTTCATATCTCAGTAGTAACCTGCATTCAATTATAACAGCGAGCAATGTCACCTATATTTCCAGTAGAAAGTTGAACAAACTTAAGAATCACCCATAAAATGACAAATATGGTCAAATTATTACAATAATGGCATTTATTAGCGATTTGTTTAGTGGCAAAATGTGGCATTTTGGCACAACAACCGGTCTTTACTTATGACATATTTTGTGGAGAAGGAATTTTCTGTCTACTAAGGTACACTCACATTTATTATGGAATCGCAGTAAGTATTTTCAGTACCAAGTACGAGTGAACTAAGAATAATTCCTGCTTGTTATAAAGAGAGCACTAAAAGGTCGCAGAGAAACGAAGACTATTCGTGTCCGTAAAAGTAAGAGTTCTGTTTCGCAATAATATACATTTTTTGCCGGGACAAAAAAAAGAAAAAAAAAAGTCCGTATTATGGAAATGTCCATTACAAGAGGTTTCACTATATAAATATATACAGGGTGGTCCGGAAGTGGGCGTACCCTCCCCCTTTAGTTTCAACAGTATACTGTTAGTTATTGTAGAATGTCTGTATACAGTTACCTTGAAGTCTTAAGAGTCACAAACATAGGTATGATCATCATTCATGTCGTAACAGAGCTGCATTCTGCGCCAAGTTCTCACAGATGTTTTGCGGAAATACTCCGGAGTCACGAGGGTGAAGGCGTGTTCCACAGCTGCTCGTAATTCCTGCGTTGTGTGATTTCGAGTGTTTTTTACTAGTTGCTATATGAAACCTCAGAGAGCATTATCTGGTATTGTCAGATTGGGACTTCTTGGAGACCAGGCAAAGGGAGCTGGTGAAGATGCACAACCTCTTCCAATCCAGCGACCAGAAAACGTCTGATTTAGGTAATTGCGCACGTGAATCGCGAAGTGCGCTGGTGCTCCATCCTGCTGTATCACAACAGTGTCTTTGATACCATTTTCTTCCAGGTGAGACACCAACCACTTATTAAGCATCTCCAGGTAAGAAATGTCCATTAACATTGTCTTCGAAGAAGTAAGGCCCAAAAATGTGTGTGCACTCATTCCAGACCGTAGCAAATGCACGTTTTTCTCACCCCAACTTTGTTGCTTTTCTTGGTGGATTAACACCAAAGCGGTCCGTAAATTTCGCTTTAACAGCTTCCATGGTGTCACCTGTGTAACACCTTTCGTGAAGCCAAACCGCAACTAATCTTTGTTCAATGCTATATGGACTTTGATCATACACTGTTGATTACTCCAACTTCATTGCAAATAACTGTTACCAAGCAGAAAAAATCAGAAAACAAATGAACATGGATAGCAATGTTGCCAGACAATGCCAAGCAATGTTACCAAACAAATGTAGATAAAACCTAAAACCGTCAGAAAACACCAATTAGGGTACGCCCACTTTTGGACCACGCTGTATATATATATCGAGTGTTCTCAAAATGACCCAAAACTACAGAGTACTATTCTACAAGTTAAAATAAAGCGAAAATATATAATTGTATACCTTTTGGGTCCTCGTCTGAAGACGCAAATTGCATTATGTGGCAAGTCGCAGATAAAGAACTACGAAAGAACATCTACCAATCCATCAAATAGTTACATCGATTCTTTCCAGATGGCAGGAACTAAAGTCGATAGACGTTGATACTGAAACCTCTTAATAGTGTAACAATCGATGTAACTCCTTGATGGATTCGTAGAGCAATGCTAATGGTTCCAAGTTAATCTGCGACGTTGCCATATAGTGAAATTTTGATTCCTCATAGCTGCTGAAGGAAGCCCCGGAGGGCATACCATTATATAGCATTTTTGCTTTATTTTGATCTGAATAGTGCTCTGTTGTTCGTGGGTAAAATTTTCAGAACACTCGATATACACAGCACACACTTGTTAATTCGAACTTGAATAATTCGAAAAATAGTTTATTCCGCTTGAAAACTGTAATAAAAATAATAAAAATTATGGATAAACCGAACTTTTGAATCTCTTGTTTGGATAATTGAAATAATCGAGTACACGAGTTTTAGTTTGGACAGATGGCAAACAGAAGAATGCAGTATAAATTAGTTTTCAGTTATCCAGAGGCAGCCGAAGGAAAGAGTGACACACAAACACAATCAATCTGATGATGACAAGGAGATGGAGACGAGACAGGCGATGAAGTAAACAAAGAGAGGGTGTTAAACTCATCTGAAGTTTCCGAAATGGCCTAAAACATAAGACGATTTATTAAATGTCAATCAATATTATTAATGACGTATTTCACAGAATAAATAAAATTGAAAATTTTGTTAATCGTCTAAAAACAAACAATCAAAGCATACGATAGACATAAACTTCTCTAAGTTTATGTAGTTTGTGCAGTTCTATGTGATATTGTTTCTGAATATGTTTTTCCATAGTACGCATAGCTAAATTCATGTATGAATAAATGTCGTTTGTTTACTTGTGGTATTGAACCAATATGCTGCTTTAAAGATAAAGTCTACTGTATATTAATTTGGATTATTCGATATTTCGAATTTTGGATAATTAGAATTTTTTCATGTTCCCATGCCCTTCAAATTAAAGAGTCTGATGTTATACAGAGAGAAAGAGAGAGAGATCAACCAACATGGGTGACCAATGATACCTTTCTGTTTTGGTGGCAAAAGTTCTGTCAGACCAGCCACTATTATTATTATTATTATTATTATTATTATTATTATTATTATTATTATTATTTACATTCCTTCTTTTTCCTTTTTCTTTTTTTTAACAGAAGAAAAGATTTTTCCATCAAATGTTTTAGTGAAAGTACTCATAATGTATTTTTTTCGTGTTTTATTTAATTTTCTATTCCCGTTTATGGATTCCTTAATTCCATCTACATGCCAAATATATATTTAATGTTCACAAAAGCAAGACTTCAATGGATAACTTATTTGAATAATAACTGAACAAAAAAAAAAAAAAAAAAAAAATGAATTTATGATCCAGTACAAAGCAATAGAACGAACCTCCTTCTACACGATCTCTTGTCAGGATGCGGATCAAATCGTTATGTTACAGAGGTGCTAATAATACTTGTTAAAAAAAAAAATACAATTAACTGTCAGTTACAATGGTGCCAGGGACACAGAATGGTTAAACCATTCGCTTTTGAATGGTACGCGTGGCTCTGAGTCGGATTACGGAGGAGAGACATTTCTGTGAGAGGTGGCAAAAAGCACAAGAAATTTTTCACTGCAACACTTTTTTTAAATCAATTTCTCCGGAATAAACTGAATAATTTGGACACGATTTTGGAAAACGCACACAGAACTACGTTGTTTCTAAGATTAGTTAGCGTTACCGTTACTCAAATGGTTCATTTATTGCGACATTATGAGTCAAAGAAAAACACTTTTGCTTCCGACTGTACACTACAAATCACAAAATAAACAGAAGTTTCCATTGTTGTGTTCCATAAATCTATAAGCAAGGAAATACAATCCAGAATAATATTTCTTTGTATCTCAAACACTAATAAGGTAAACAAAACTTAGTAAAATTAGTCATTGAAACAAATACAGATAATATAACTTAAAAGTGCGAATACAGATAATATTCTTCAAATATAAGTGAAGACAAATATAACATTGTTTAATGATGTAATACACAGGTTGCATATTATTACTTAAAAATTTAAATATACTCACTAACGCGCTCAAGTAGTGATGGCAAATCGACGCTACGTTTTCAATTTCGAAAATACTAAAGAGGTATAAAACAACACAGTGGTAGGTTATCGACCTGCTTTAAAAAACAGTACAAGAGGAAGAAATGTTTTTTGACAAGGAATTTTTACAGTGGTGATTAAAAGAACACTGTCTCTATAATGAAGAAAACTGATTAAAAAATTTAGTTCTACAAAGAAAATACGTTCTTAAGTATAAACGCATGATGAAGGTGCACGGTGGATTGATTTAAATCACTTGATTTTTTAAATAAAAATCGTTGATTTAAATCGAATTCCGAAATAAATTAATTTAAAGTGAAAATAAGTAAAATCCCGTTTCTGTTCTGTTACTTCAATTAAGGAAGTTAATAATCATAATAAAATGAGACTCAAATGTACAGTATAGTATGAAAACAAGTGTCATGCAGAGGATGATTACGGAAAATCCCGTTTTGAACAGGTAACGGAGCAATCCTGCTTTCTTCTTTTCGTAACATTGGGTTTGGGTTTTAAAATCATTAACTATTTCAACGGAGAAATCACCATCGACATTTAAGACGAAAATTCTTTTTTGTGCGTGTCTGTTTGTTCCCGGATAATAGAGTATTTACAATTTTTTTTTTTTTTGGTTAATTTTATAACTTTAGGAGAAATTTATGTATTTCATGCCGCAAGCTAGTTCTCAGTTTTTAAAAATAGGTCCCTGCCAAATATCAGTAACTTTTGTGAAAAAAGTGTCATTTTGATAAACGTTGCTGTACTTTTTCCTTAATGCTTAACTTTTTGAATTATATCACCTATTTTTAGGTGATAGGGTAGAATCTTCATTATTCGATTTAAAAAGTACCAATAAGGCTTTATACTTCGTTTTCTTCAAGACTGGAGGCATTTTAGAACATATGCTTTCACGCCTTTCTGCGTTGAGGCATAGACTATGATGACGTCAAATTTAAAGAGATGTTTTTTGTTATGCGTATTATTATTATTTTTTGGCGGGTTAGGTTTTGCATTCAGAAGACTGAAATTTTGCACACTCGTTCAGTGCACCTCTTAATAATTTTCAGTTCACTGTGTGGAAACAGCGGGGTCCAGAGGGGCAAAAATTAAAAAAAAAAAAGGAGCTTTATTCGTTATTTTCCCGCCTCAGATGGATACATATGAATGGTACGGTGTGAAAGGATGTTCTATTCTGAAAACAATGATGTACGTACTATGCTCCTAGGATAAATAGGGATGTCTCAGGAAACTGTTACCTGAGATCCTGTTTTATACGGGAATCTGGGGTATTTGAGGAATATTTTTCGCGGGCTTACCTTTGCACCTACAAGATTGAAATTTTGCACATTTACTTAGTGCACCTTCAGTATTTTTCAGATTTGTTTCAAATCTCTACCTTAAAACGGGAGGAGGGGTCCACAGAGGTAAAAGTTAAAAAAAAAAGAAAAAAAAGAAAGAAAGAAAGAAAAAAAGATATTTTTAACAGAAAATTCCTATTTTCGTGATTTACCCGCCCCAGATACATGATGGAGACATTTGAAGGGTACCGTTTGAAAATTTGTTTTATTCTGAAGAGAATAATGTACAAATCATGATCCTAGGATAAATAGGGATGTCTGAGGAAATTTTTATATCACATCCGGGTCATCTGGGGCATTGTGGGAATGTTCTTATCTCATTGTTAAATAGTTTCCTCACCCTTACTACTCAAGATAGAAGCTTGAAATTTTGTACACACATTTAGTAAACTCCTTAGTATTTCCCAGTTGATTTTGAGATCTGTGCGTTAACACAGGGGATAAAAATTAAAAAAAAAAAAAAATGACGATCACACTCAAAATATCCCGCTTCAGGGACATAAGGAAATGTGAATGTTACCGTTTCAAAAGCTGTTCTATTTTAAAGAGAGTGATGTATGTACCATGATCCTGGGATAAATAGGGATGATGCTGTAGCTGCTTGACTGAAAGTCTATAATTTACCTTTAAAAAGAGCCTAATTTAAAAGGGTTAAGAAACATTGTTTGGGATTGATATAGGTTAACGATTGGGGTTAATTGAAAATTTAACCCCAATACTTTCACTTAAATGACATAATTAGCATTTAATACTAATTCCTAACGCTTTTTCTTCAGTTTGCGACTTGTATTATACGAGGAGAAAGATTTGATTTAAATCAAAAAAATCGATTTAAATCAAAAAAATCAACAAAAATGATTTTTTTTTAAATCATGATTTTTTCCCACCCTGTGAAGGTGACAAAATATGATGGGAACGTGGCGTCGATTTCCCATCATCATTTGAGTCTATTAGTTGAGTATAGGTTTAATTAACAACTAAAATACCACGTAATTACCGTATTTAAATAATACATCAATTACACACCTTTTCTTCCAAAAAAGCACTCTTCAAGTACTATGCAATACGACGACTATCTACAAACTCCTATTACATAATTACTAACAAGGTGAGACTTGTAAGAACAATTTCATACTTTCCCTTATTTCAATACTTATTTAAAATTCTCAGAATTACCTCAACCGAACTAAAATATATTGCTTTTAATATAATGCTACAACTCCACTTATTAGTAACCATAAAAACAAAAGTACGTGAATGATTATAGACAAGATGATTGCAGCTCAGTTTTTCTCGATCGTATTTAGATACAGAAGATTACATTCTGATAAATGGAAGAAATAACCGATTTCATATCACATCCATTCCTCCATTGATGTGAATTCAAAGATATAGAGAAAAAGTGAAGTGAAAAAAATTCATGAGCTCCTCCGTGGCTAAGCGGTTAGCGTAGGTGCCTTTGGGGTGGAAGGCCCGGGTTCGATTCCCGGCGGGAGCTCATGTGGTTTGGATTTCACGTTAATCAGTAGGTCCACGTCTTATATAGTCTCGCTGCTGAACGGGACGTTAAACTCAAAATCAACTCAACTCAAAAAATTCATGATTGGACTGCAAATCTAACCCGGGTCTCCGGCTTACTATGATCATGCGTTAACCGCTACACTATCCAGTCCAGTCCACTGCTTGAAAAGTCACACATTCCCTCACTCTTGAAACTGTTGTAGTCTATGTTCTCTGTCTGAGTCGCTGAACACCGACTTCAAAAGTGATACCATATATGGAAGTTCAGGAAGAAGACTAGATGATGTAGTGGTTAATGTATCGGCTAGGTAAGCCGAAGACCCGGGTTCCACTTGAAGTCCAGTTGTGCGTCTTTTTTCACTCTGTATATTACAGATACAGTGAAACCTCTCTAAAGCGGACAGCCGTGGGGAATCAAAAACTGTCCGCTGTAGAGAGGTGTCCGCCTTAGAGAGGTGTGAATATTTCCTTACCTAAATTGGTACACAATGTAATATCCAATTAGAAAATATAATTGCATGAATCATGTATTTACGAATATTACCAAAATGATACTGAACCTGCATTATCCACTGCCATTCAATACCCTATGTTCTAGACACAACATGGAAATAAGATGTTGTAGTTTTCTGCACTTTACCCTTATCACTACTTACTACGTTTACAGTATGTTTCTTTAATTTGTGGGTTGATTGCAGTCCAGTGGTGTCTTTTTTTAGACAATATGCGTACCCGAGGGCAGAAGATACTGAATTTGTCTTCTGCTTTGTCAGAGATTCCAGAGGGACTGTAGAATAACGTGTCATCTGAGACGGCAGGCATTTGTCAGTCACTTTTGTGTCTAAAACAGGTTGAGTAGGAGTGTAATGAAAGCAAAGGACATGGGGTGTTGTTAAACAGATAATGCTTCGGCTGGATTGTTGAGTAGACAGTCGAGGAGGTAAAATGTTGTCACAATGCTTCCTTGGTGACACATGTATGAATTACTAAAAATGTATTTTACTGTATTTTTCAACTTGTTTCTAGAGAAAGTGTCCGTAATACAGAGGTAAATAATACCTACAAAAGGCAGAAAATACTGTCCGTGTCCGTACTAGAGAGTGTCCGTTTTAGAGAGGTTTGCCAATATAATTTTTCCTATTACAGTGTTTGGGGATTACAAAATATGTCCGTTAAGGGAGGTGTCCGCTTTATAGAGGTGTCCGTTAGTAGAGGTTTCACTGTATATCGAAGTCTTTAATATCCAATGAAGAACATCTCTTTGTATTCAATGACATCTTCTACAATTCAACTATATTTTCAAAGCTTTTACAGGAAAATATGTGCATTTTCAGGACATAACAAAATTAATGTAATGTAAATGGTTCGAAATCATTTTTAACTTCTTAAACTCTTATGCTTACCTCTGTTCTTTCTGTTTTGCTTCAATTCACCAAAAATGTCAACACTACTTCCATTAAGTACGAAGAAGAAGGAAAACAGTTTCCCATGAGGGAATTTTTTAGGATAGGTAACTGATAATTTTTGAAGTGCTTTTTCCTTTATTGAAGCGCGTGGTTGAACAGCGTGACGAGTGATACTGAGAAAATTGTGTAGTACAGTATAATTTAAACATTTTCAGATCATGCTGCACTCATCTAGGATGGTCTATGCATATATCCGGTTGTTCAACTCCACTTTTCACAAATAGAAAGGTGCCAGTAATTACTGATATACTATAAAGGAAACCTAAATTTTGATGTTTCACTGAAAATCTCAGCTTTACTCAAACTGACGCTTGTCTCAGTGTTCAGTCGCACGTCTCAATTAGTGATCAGGCTTTTGGGCTGAAGTAAAGATGATTGCTTTTTAAATGTTAGTTCGAAGATTTTTGTGAGCACTGAACTTCTGTCTATACTCTGAGCATGTTGTATCGATTTTTGTTTAGTTTGTCCTAATCCAAAATTAGTTTGTGTTTATAGTGAAATACGTTCTCTTAATTTGTGTTTAAGCATTATACAAAACCTGTGTCTTTTCCATAACGTGTTGGTTCTCTAATGAATGTTCTGCCACTCCCATTTTTTTCTTTCTTTAATTTTCTGATATGGCCCTTCATTTCAACATTCCTTTCTGTTCTTCGTATGTAAGTTTCTGTACACTGACAAACAACCACATCATAACATCCAAAAACCCATATCTTCCTCTATAATGTCAGTGGTCAGTGAACTTTTGTCATCAGTGAGTAATTTTTCAATATTTTGGGGAAAATGTAAGACATTTTGTACTTAAAAAAACTATTACTATTACTCGTGGAACGAGGATGGCGAGGTCCTTATGATAGATTCAAATCCTATTAAAACCATAGCAGGAGGTATGAGTGTAGTTTCAAAATATCTCTTCTCTATTACTTGGATCTCCTGTTCTCTTCAAAATCAAACAACTCCTTCTTGGTACAACTTCTCTTGACCATCAACTTTCCCATGAAGATGAAACATAATCATCCCCAAGATATCAAATTCTTTTGTGTCAGAGAACGAAACAATATCTTTCCTGATCATTTCCTCCCGATTGTCTGTTTCTCCTCACAGTAATTACATCTGCCAGAGAATTCAAATGTTATGATGACGTAAGAATGGCTCCTTCAATTTCAAAGGTTTTACCTTTCCTGTTCTAACTCGGGACGTGTCAACTTCTGTGATCGATATTTATTTTTATATGTTGAGCGGATACATAAACGATAACTGACATTCGAATAATTGGCCGACTGTTTTCACTCTGTCCTATAATATTTATTCTGTCTTCGACGAAATTTTGCTGATGAAGCTGCACAATGTTTCGACATTCGAGTACGAAGACATACATCAATATTGTGATGAAAAGATGCTCCAGTCACAGTTCATTATCTTCCCTTATGCGAATGATGGACATACTTATTTAGGTTTTTGGGATCAACGACATGATAGAGTTGGAATAATCGACTCGTATGATATGGCAGACAATATACGCATCGAAAGATTGTATCACAGAGCAAGACTTGGAGTACCTGTCCCTCAACTCAGTGAGCCAGGGGCGTCATTTAGGGGTGGCAGGAGGGGGCAATTGCCCCCCCCTTCCCAAGAGTGTGAGAAATGCATATACTTTAATCGATTGTCTACTAATATACTAGTACAAAACGTGAAAGTCTTATGTCACTGGTGCTCTTGCTCCCCTCAAGTAAAGTCTGAAATGACGCCACTGCAGTGCGCTCTTATACAAACATAGATGGCAATATAACGCAATACATTCTGGGATATATTGTGCCCTTTTCGCAACTTTTTTACCTATTGGTTGCGAAATACCTTTGTCTCTAAATGATAACCAGATGTATCAGTATAGTCTCCAAATAATGACACAAATTTGTAATGGTACGATAAAACTGATGCTTTTATATTCCTTAGTGAATGTATATAATATTTATTAACTTGAAAATCATCCATTGTCTTTATATTATTGTAAACCGTTATTAATATTTGCCACTAAATAAAAAACTTTTCAAGTGTTTGTATTTTGTGCAGGTAAATGTTCGTCATCTGCTTACATGTACACCTTTTAAGGTCATTGTAACATATAGGTCTCTTTTTTATAGATTTTAGAAAATTTTTCAATAATTTAACCTCTTGACCCTGAGAGTGATCCTAGATGGCTGGTTCGATTATTACATCTCGGTATCGTCCTAAGGTACCCATATACCAAATTTGAGCACCCTAGCTATTACAAGTAAAATGTTATATTGTTTACAGAGAAACGTATTTCACCCCATTTGCGAATTTGTATAGCTCGTACCTTGCCATATTATTATTATTAATAAAAGAATATATAAATAAAAAGGTTTTAAAATGTTATATACAATAAAATCATAGTTTAAACCAGTTGATCTCTCAGAAGTTTAAAATTTTGGTGTTATAACCTTTTTTTACCCGCAGGTGTTACCGCGTTCATGACTTTACTCACTAATCAGATACAATGAAAAAATTCCACACTTATCAAACTAAGTTAAAATACTTAGACACCCTTAGACTAAATATAATACCTTAATATAAATAAAACAAATGCGCAGTCTAATTCACTGATTCAATCTGGACGCAACATCTGAATGTACGTCAAGAATAAGTGACACTTTATTCCCTCAACACTGCACGTATGATTTCGGGGAAGGGGGCACGGTAGCTCAGTGGTAGAGTGCTTACTTCTGATGTGTAGGGTCTCTGGTTCGATCCCCGGCCAAGTGTTTCTGGTGGACAATATCGTGTCCGTGGGTTTTCTTGGGGTGCTCCCGTTTCTTCCCACTTTCTTCATTCCACTATTTCATTCATTTCTCATCATCACCGTCTCCTTTGGCCTAACTGGCATAATCGTGGGACGTAAAACTCAAAAATTTCATTTCATTTCATTTCCGTTTCCTCTCACATTTTCAGTCCACCGATTCTTATATCACCATTTACTTGCCTTCATCATCGTCTCCCTTACCTAAAGGGCATGATAGTGGGACGTTAAACTGAAAGATTTCATTTCATTTTATCTACGTATAATTGGATTTATTCAACACATTTCCTCAAAGTGGTTTCTGTATATCTTCCTGTAACAGTTGCTGAATGTTTTTAGAGACTGATCTACTCGAATTTTCATCATAACACTTAAGGGTCTTCAGTACAGCGAAATTAAACTACCGCTATTTTAGAGTTTTTCTGTAATATCTTCAAAACAAACAAAAATATTCGAAAAGCAAAAACGTAATGCAGTAGACAATATTATTTTGCATGTGATACCGTCATCGCAACTTACCTATCTGCTTTCGATTTGCAGCTGTAGATATATTTAGAATTTTTTGCGGGTTCTTTAAATAGCGGCATACCAAAAGCAGATAGGTAAATTGTGATAAAGGTATCACAACCAAAATCTCATTGTCTAGTTCACTACGTTTCTGCTTTTCGAATATTTTTGTTTGTTTTGAAGATATTACAGAGAAACTCTAAAATTAGCGGTAGTTTAATTTCGCTGCAGTGAAGACCTTTAACAATTGGGATTATATATGATCGGAAAACGATTGTAGCAAATATCGCAACCTTCTACTGATATGAATCAAGTCAGAGATAATATCTATTCTCTCTCTCTCTCTGAGATGTTTTTGTCTGATTATTCCTAGCATTCACTGTTTCGTGATAATTTACATTCCATATTGCTGGATAGTTTTAATCTTGTATTTCCATAATTATGATAATTATGAGTAGATGATTAATCCTTACTCAACTTTGGGCTAGTCAAGGGCTCTCGAAGAGAAAACAAAGTTAATACACAACGATAAATCCTTAAAGCGTTATAACCTGTTCCTTATATATATAAATTTGCAACATTTAAAAATCTTAGATGATTAGATTTAGATTAATTTATTGTGAGTTTTACCTTCTGTTATTACAACTGATTACTGTACACAGAAATCCATTAACCCTTATCCGGGCAAGACATTTTTGTAACGTAAACGGGCAACCGGGGCCTGTCAGGCCCAGTATATATTTTAAGTGCAGAATACACAAAATCAATGCCTATTGTCACTTACTGTTTAGACTAGTCTAGAATGTACCGGTATATATTTTTGTCAACTAGCGAAACTTCGTGTCACGCTTTTGTAAGCCAAGCAGATTAGCAAATCCGGTCCAGACATTTTTGTAACGTAAACGGGCAACCGGGGCCTGTCAGGCCCAGTATATATTTTAAGTGCAGAACACTCAAAATTCAATGTCTGTTGCCGCATACTGTTCCGACTAAAGGTTACAATAGTCACGTGTTCAATATTTAATTATGTGACAATTTGATCTAATATTTGACAGGAATTTCACTAATGTTATAGGGGCCTCCTAGGCCCCGGTTGCCCGGTTACGTCAGGAAAAGATTTTCAAATTTAAAGAAAGAAAAAAAAAACATTAGCTTTACCAACTCGATATGTTCATGATTTTAACTTCGACGAAAGATAGAAGAATTCAGTATTTTATGTCTTCGAAATATATGGTTATTGAGAAATTTTAGAAAAATGAAGCTACTGGGCCTGGCAGGCCCCGGTTGCCCAATCAATGTTTTATTTTTCGCCCACCAGAAGTATATGTTATTTTCATCTATCGTACTTAAACCGTTAAAATTTTGCACAAAAATGAATCTTCAATTATTATATCTGATATTAAATGAAATGAAATCTTTAAGTTTTACGTCCCACGGATATGCCGGTTAGGCTAAAGGAGACGGTGATTATGAGAAATGAATGAAATGGTGGAATGAAGAAAGTGGGAGGTAACGGGAGAACCCCGAGAAAACCCACGCACACGATGTTCGTCCACCACAAAGTTCACGTGGCGGGAGCAGGGTTTGAACCTTGGACCCCAAGCACCAGAGGTGAACGCTCTACCACTGAGCCACCGCGGCCCCCCTTATATCTGATATTAATATCGGTAAGTATGCAAAAACAGAAATCTGACGGGAACTCAGCTCCGAAAAAATGTTTGTTCTATTAATTGAACTACCAGAGTCATAAACTGTTTTAGGACCGCAATGGCTCAGTGGTAGAGCGCTTATCTGTAGTGCGTAGAGTTCCCGGTTCAATCGAGCTCCCACCAAGTCGACTGTGTGTTGGACAAACACCGTAGATTTTCTTGGGGTTCTCCCGTCTCCTTCCACCTTCTTCATTCTATCATCATCATTAATTTCATTAACACCGTCTTTCTTAGCCTCAAAGCCTAATCATGAGTTTTAAACTAGAAGAACAGTTTTCTGTCTTTGAAGCTTTAGTTGGGACAAGTAGTTTGTTTACATTTAGATTGGTAACAAAGTCGAAATTTTTCAAGGGTTTAATCCTTCATGCAACTGAACTAAGTTCGATCGTTCTGACTAAAATATCTTGATCCACTTCAATCAGGAAAATAATGCTACTAGTGCACTTACTCAATTATAACATTTGTGGCGACGAATAGAAAACAACTATTTTTGTTCTGTTCCACTTCCTTAAAGCTCTTAAATCATTTATGCATGAAATTCTATCCTAAGATTATCTATAAATATTTTATCTGGCGAGGGTTGCGGTATAGTACTTTTTTTCCCTAAATTTTGGCTTGAAAAATCATGGTGCGGCCTATAATCAAGATTTCACCCCCTCAGATCATAAATCGTCAATTTCAAAATGACATGTAACGTATCTTGTGGGTTGAAATTAATACCATTACAAGTTACTGCAGTTACATTTGTAAACCATCAAAGACTTAAGATTAAAAAAAAAAAAAAAAAGTTCGCAAAAATTGCCACCTTCATTGGGTACCGGTAACATCTTACACTGGCACAAAAAACCACGTGTACACTTAATACTGTTATTAACAGGAATACGTATCTTTGTTATACAGTATATATAATATATACGGAACATTTATATACAGTAGCTATTCTTGAGGGAAAAAAACGCAATTCATTTTGCAAAACTGTCTCAGCTTGTTTCTACCCACCCAAATCACGCACAATCACTTATTACCCACCATTTCAGCTTCACCAGCGTCTGATCCTTCAGCCTCGCTAGACGGTCCAGAATGCTGCTCAGAATCACTATCACAAAGAAGGTCATGTCACCGTTAGTTATGTGAGAGTTAAAGAAGGAGAGGGAGATACATGTCAAAGTAGTGTCTAATTGAACTTTCTCGTAAGTTGCCTACCGCGGCCTATATGCGAGACTTACATTTTCTATAATCTCGTGTCAAAAGTTTAAGTGCGGCCTATATTCGCGCAAATGCGGTATTATCCGGTAATTAGTATTTTTCTAATATTTCATTATTAACTATAAATTTCGTCTAGGGGAATCTGAACACGAAATTTAATTTAGGCATAAGTTGTAAGATTGATGAATGCTTAAGAGTCCATCGCGTGGCACAGAATTTCCAATTTGATCCAGTATTTTAAGACAATTGGGTAAATATGTGAATTAACAGATAAAGGACTATTATCTCGAAAGCCAAAAGTGAATTAATTAGGGAATAATACGCTAATAAAGTATGGGTTTTTAAAGAGGACTTGAAATTAACAAGAGCAGCTTAAAACGGGTTTCTGTAAAATTCTGAACGATGAAAGCGTCCCTACTTCACACTTAGTTCTTACACGTTATTGCTATTCAAAATTCTACTCCAAAAATCTTATCCAATCACCAGTATAACTGACACGATAACATTATAGTCATTTTTCCTCAAGATTATATATTAAACATTTTAAAATTTGCACCTTTCGACACAGTGTGGAAGAATGACATATTTCAAAGACTATTATAGTTTTAATGGTAATTATTATGGTATGTCTTTGTGATATATACACTTTTATGATGTAACTATTGCCTCAACGCTGGAATTTATCAGAAATAGTAACTTTCTTCTAGAAAGATGGCAAATTCTACAATTAATTTCGGAGCGTATTTCGTCTTCTTAAATCCCTTGCTCATCTGTTATATCCAAATTAAATTCTTTATGCAAATCTGCTGTAACAGTCTGAAGTAGAAATATCAGACCAGTTTCTTCTTTTTTCGCTATTCTACATAATAAAAGTAGTTTCTTTCAAAGTTCAGTTAGTTTACCTTCAAGCCAAAGTTTCCACGTAATAGTGACATATTATATATATATATATATATATATATATATATATATATATATATATATATATATATATACACAAATGCTTACACATAACTTGATATCATTTTTGTGCTACAGAATAGCTGAGTGAGTAGAACGCGAGCCTTCTATACGAATGCTTCCGGTTTGATATCCAGTGGGAAACATGTAGATCAGATCTCACGTTAAGCTGACCTGGAGGTATCGTCTCATATACCTTCAGTGCTGTAAACGACGTTAAACAAGCAAATATTATCTTTCAAAATGGCTATTGCCAAAAGTCGATATAATTGATGAGAAAAGTACAACTCCGGAACGAATGAGTAAATTTGAGTGGTGATTTTGCCTGGTAAAGATATCTACTCAAACCGTTCCAATTAATTCAAATTTATCTGTAAACAAAGTTTCAAGAAGAAATTATAATCTTTACTGACAGCTGTACAGCGGTGTCACTACACAGACTAAATATATATAGGTGAACAAGTGCGTGAAATGATCGTTAACGATGCGAATTCGACTGAGATGGATGGCGGAGGAATTAAATACGACGAAAAACATGATTCACGAAATTTTGACAAAGGATTAAAAGAGACGGAAAGTCTGTACTCGATTTGTTCCGCACACCTTAACTGACGACCAAAAACTTGCTCACGTTGAACATTACAAGGACCTGATTAAAACAGCCAGACAGAACAGAACATTCCTGGAATCGATTGTAACTGGTGATGAGACTTGGTGCTTTAAGTACGACCTGCAAACAAAACGCCAAAGTGCTACGTAGAAATCCCCAGGTTCTCCGAAAGCGAAAAATTTGAGTATTCAAAAGTCACGTGAGAAGACAATGTTGATTTGTTTTTACGATTCCAAACAATCCAAAGGTATTATACTTCGGGAATTCGTTCTACAGGATCAAACTGTTAATGGTGAATGAATGTTATCTGGGTGTTGTGGAGCGTTTCTGGAAACGAATCGTTTGCGTAAAGCCCGAGTATCGAGCGCCAAGCAGTTGGGTCTTTATTGCATGACAATGCATCATGTCACAGAAGTCACAGTTCGTAACTTTTTGGCTAAAAAACAGATCTGTGTGCTTTCACATCCTCCGTTTGCACCTGATTTATTGCCGTGTGACTATTTCTTATTCCCAAAATTAAAATTGGCCATGAAAGGAACATTTTTTGACAACGTTACACACGTCCAGTCTTCCATGACGAGGGTCATTGAGGCGACTCCGAAAAAAGGACATTAAAAACTCTATGCTAGCATTTCGTTTTGTTTAATTTTAAAAGTTCCTTTATTTTTTCGACAACTTGTGTATATCACTCTTCAATAGGTAGAAAATGAATGAGGCCGCTCAGGCACTTATACACTATAACCTAGAACAAGGCTATATAAAAGGAATGAAACTCAACTAAAGCAGTGGAAAGCAAAACCTTCATCACGTATGAAGCCCCATTATAGTGGAACTGTATTTTCTGTCTAACTTGGCTATTATTATTGTCATATATGACCGTATACGTATATTTACACTCAAAAATATTAGCGATATATCAGTTTGTTATAGTTCCTTTCTGAACCCACTGCTTACTTGCTGCCTTTTTATATTTAAGACAGAAACGATGCAGCGATGTTTCCTTTCCATTCTGAGTTTTGCATTTTAAAAGAAAATGATAAACACAGTTTTATAAGTTTTCTACGGCATTTTCGACAGTGAAGAAACACAATATCGCACTAAATTCATGAAACACAATTCTAACCTTCAATCGCATTCCTCCTTTTTCTCGTCATTATTATTATGTATTTTATTGTTTTACGTTATTACCTTTTTTACTGAAATAATAATAAAACAAATTTTCGTAAATCATGAACAAGTATGACCATGAAAAGTAAAGAAGGAAAAAGTAATATGACAATTATACAGAGAAAAATATTACCTTCACCATTCTACACATTGTTTAGGCTGGTAGCTGATTTTGGATGTGCTCATACTGAGTTTTTATTATTATTATTATTATTATTATTATTATTATTATTATTATTACTGATGTTGAACACGTAATGCAGTCAAAAGACGAAGAACTGAAATTAACGCAGTGCGCATTACACGAAGTGAACCTGATTTTTATGTGCCACTGTAACCTGATTTCACAAATGCTCATTTCCTAACTCTCAGTGTAGCCAAATATCACGCAGATCCAGTTTGTTTTCCGCATTTTTAAACGGTGAAAACCGAAAATTACGTTTCTTTCGCTATTTCTACGAAAAAGCAAAAAGAATATTCATAGATGAATGTATGAAATAACCAGATGTCTCATTCATGAACCCATCGCTAGAGCTCGCAACACTACGAAAATATAAGACAAATAGAGGGTAACGAAAAGTGACATTGTTTTCCTAATGATCTTATTTCCATAAGGAAAATATGGTTCTCGCACCTCGAAATGTGGAATAATTGAAGCCAATTGAGGCGTATATATTTTCTTTCAGATATAATAAAATGTGAAATGCATGCGGTCTCTGTTCTTAATTCTACGTCCAATTGTCGATAATATGTTGTGTGGTCCGCAGTGGATTGATCTGAATTTTGTTGAGAACTGAAGCTCCTGAAAAATGTCTAAATGGAAAACATCAGATTTTAGTTTAACTAATTGGCACGAAGGAAAGACGAAATTACTTTTCTTTGTCGGAAAAGATATTTCACTACTGTAATAATAATCATACGTAGATGCGTCGCATTTTGCTATGCAATTTTACATTTCCACAATATTTCTATGACGTGAAATAGGAAAAAAAAAAAAAAAAAAAAAAAACTACCGCTTAGATTATTCTAAGAAACTTACAGAAAAGGCTATACTCACTGTTTTGGTGCACTCGAACTACCTCCAAAATGTATGGTCTGCAAGAAAGAGAAGACACTATTGCAGAAAACAACAACTGATGTATTATCTTTCCACATTACATAGTTAAATTCTGTGCAGCAACAACAAGTCTTCCAGGTTAAACCAGCATGTATTAGAATTTTAAATAGAAACTAAATGGAGGATCTCTAACCGTTTCTCAGTTGACGGAGCGTATTAAAATCTGTAAAGGATTTATAAACTGTAGGTCTCTATTTGATCTACTTTATAAAATACTGAAGTCATCCCAATAATATTAGTGTATTCACACAGATCATTAAGATATGACATTGAATAATACCTCCTTTTATTCATCACGACTTTCAGCAGACTTGTAATTTGCAACGATAATATATATGTGTGATAAAGGACAATGGTCCGGTACGTAACATACCCTTTTATTGATAGACAGACCTGTACATTTATGCTGTTAAATGTTGTGGCCGTACTTGTACATTTAGGCTGTTAAGATAAAATAAGTGAGAACGCCATCTTAGAAGGATGAGCTTTGGGATTACAGCTAATAAATGATAAGAATAAAAATAATTTAATTTCTTGGACTTATTATCGTAGAAAGTTTTGGTGTTAAAATAAAATAAGTTTAATCAAACTGGGACATCAATAAATATTAAAATGCTTGTTGCAAATTCAACCGAAAAGCTGTTCGTTTAAGGAGTATAAATCAATGTCCTTTCAAACACACTCAGAAATCCTGTATTTCAGATCCTTGCGGGCCACTGTACTCTCTAAAATTTACATAGTACAAGATGAATTATTTCTTTCATTCTCTAATAGAATTACTCTCTGCCAGTTCGTGTTTTTGTATTGTATCATCCCATAACTCAAGGACACAACCTAGTTCATTCTTTCATTCGGCATTTCTATTCTACAACGTGCTTTGTAAGCTATAAACAATTTTAGATGACTTATGTGTCAATGCAGTATCACAATTGAATATTATTATTCTGTGCTTTATGAAATATGACCAAGTTAATGTTGCTTAATGATAAATCAGCACAGCTAGGTCGAGTTTAACGGAAAGGCTTTAATATCATTCCACCCTTTATAATTTCATAACGATTCGCAATATTGCTCATTACTTGCATTAGAACATTACGGAGTGTAACTGAAAGGAAAATTGAAATAGATGTCACCTCTCATCAAATGTATTTACTATTTATCTAGAAGAAATAGTGAAAAGTCTACACAGAATTACGTAAATACGATTAGCATACGATTATAGTGATGATGTAAATAGTATATAAACTGGTAACGTGGTAACTAAATCTACAAAGAAATTGGAATACAGAATTCTAGTATTTAGTTAGGATTACCAACTCTGGAAAATAAAATTACCGGCACCCCCTCAAAATTCCCTATGATATAGACTTAAATCTGAAATATCTTTGTTGGGACCCGTCCATGAGAAGGAAATGTACTATCGTGGACAAAAGTGCACTAGCACCTGTATTCTGCATATCGTTAGTATTCACTAATAAGCTTAGTAGATACACTGTGTTAAAAATTAGAAATTGCTAGTCGGTATGGATCATTTTATGGTATTTACCAGTAACTCCCACTTCTTTAAAATTATCGAAACAGATGAACGGAAGTATATTAATCCTTACGTAATAATTTTGAATTTACAAAATGAAATTTACTCTTTAAACTTATACTTCAACTACAGGAAATTGGAAGTTTAAGGAAAGCTGTCATATGCAGCAGCTAGGGACATGAAACCAAACAATGTAAGAAACATTGTACTAACGAAATGTCTAACAGTTATTTGCCAACGATAGATGGACAATTTAAATGTATCGCCATATTTATGCCGCATAATTATGACAAATTATGCACTTCTTTCTCTATTGATGAAAACAACGTTTCACAATAAAATCTAATTGTTATCAAATTTCTTATGTTAAATAAATAAACTGACAGATTTTTAAAAATCACTTAATGTATAATACAACGGACATTTGTATTTGTAAAGGCACTGTTGAAGAATTTCGATGTTTTATTCTGGATTGCAGATTTCAAAATATCGGACATAAAGGAGGTGGTAAGAAGCTTGTACCGGTCATCGGCCTTAATCAAAATAACGGCAAAATTTCCGGCCAGGCCAGTGAAATACCGGCCAGTTGGCAACCCTATATTTAATAAAAGCACTAGTAGAAAACTAGATGACAGGCAGCATGTTTGTCCGTTGAAATCAAATTTAAAAACCTTAACCATCATCATTTTTATGCAAAGTGGTTATGTTTTAGTTCCTGAACTAGTGACATTACATCCACGGTGTTGTCCACTACAAACTTACTTGGCCGGGCATGGAACCAAGAACCTCATGCACCGGAGATACGAGCTCTACCACTGAGCCACAATGCCCCCTCTGTTACAGAAAGAAAATGTCTACACTGTTAACGAAGCTGGTAAATAAAATTCACTTTTACACTTCAACCTGTAACCTACAAGTGAATACAGGGAAGTACTTACATTATATGCACACACAATGCCAATCTATGGAAATATATTTTAATGTCCTGGAACCAACGCTGTCATTTCGAAGCCTTGATGAAACTAAATGGCTTTCCTTATGACTAAATTGTTGAGAGTTTTCACTTTTGGTTCCAGTTCGATATCTTTAATGCTTACATCTTTAATGATATACAGTAAAATAGCGATTATCCGACCTAATGTGTCAGAAGGGTAGGCTGGATAACAAAAGAAGTCCGATAAGGGAGAGTTTTAAGAGTTCTATAATTCTCACTTCATGTCCCACCCATATCATAAAAATACACGATTATTACCAAAATCTATTCTTAATAATATATTCTGACCTCTTAGTACAAGCCAGTACTTTATAAATGTTTATTATATACTGCACTGTACGTTTTAAAAATTTATCACAGAAAAAGACGTTCAAGAATAAAAAAATTTGTATACGTTTTAAAATAAATTTTATAATATTTAACTTAAGTGCAGGAAACATATGATTTACGCTGTAGATGTAAATTTTAAAACGAGAAAAAAAAAAAGAAAGAAAGAAGGAAAATTATTTGAAACTTATTTTCAGTTTGTGAAAAATGATTTTACAAATATGATACGTCCTAGAAAAGATTTAAAAACTTTGTTTTTAGTGTTTCAAAAAGAACTCCACATATGATTATTCCTAGTCAAAGTCGTATTTTTATGAAGGCGTTAAAATCGGAGTATATATATATATATATATATATATATATATATATATATATATATAGTATGGCGCTAAATTCGTTGTACAAAAGCAGAGGTGATTCCTGAGAGTAAAACAAACAAAAATGCTCCAATAAACATAGTGCAAAAACCTCATCGTTTAGTGTTATAGGCTGCCGAAAACATGAAAAAATGAATTCTAAAGGTCCATAGCTCCAAAACTATGGGGCCTACTGTAGTAGGGTCAAGACCACTTAGGAACTAGTATGTGCTCTATCCAAAAATCATTTTTTGGAATCCTAAGGTACTCACGCAACAATTTTTATGGAGAGTACTTTATATCATAGGCCTGTAGTCAAACTCCCTCTATAAAAATTGTTGTGGAAGCACCTCAAGATTTTGAAACACGCATTTTTGGATAGGGCACATACTAGTTCCTAAGTGAAGTCTTGACCCGACCAAGGTAGGTCCCATAGTTTTGGAGCTATGAACCTTTAAAATTCATTTTTTCATGATTTCATGATTTTCATGTTTGTTTTTCTCCCACGAATCACTCCTCTGCTTTTGTACAACGAATTTAGCGCCATACTGTATATATATATATATATATATATATATATCGGGTGTTCTGAAAATGGCGCCCATTTACCGCAGAGCACTTCCGGGTCCTCGTCTGGAGACGCGAATTGCACTATGTGGCAACGTCGCAGGTCAAGAACAGATTAGATCTACCATTCCATCAAATAGATTCTTGCCAGATGACAGTTCAAGTCAATAGACGTTGACACTAGCATCACTTATTACTTTAACAATCGATGTAACTCCTTGATGGATTTGTAGAGCAATGCTAATGAATCCAAGTTAATATGCGACGTTGCCACATAGTGAAATTTTGATTCCCCATAGCGGCTGTAGGAGGCCCCGGAGGGCATACCATACGACAGTTTTAGATCACCATATATATTTGAATAATATACTCCGCTTTTATTCTTTCTTTTCTTCCTTAATTAGGACGGATAGTCGATAATCAACTATACTGCTAACTTTCTAAGACTTACTCTTCTTCGGAATTTCCATTTAGAAGAGTTGATAAAGGAACCAATGTTCCGTCTTCCTTTCTTAACTTCAAAACTTCATTCCCAGCTTCTGGTAATCCAACCCACGATCGAACTTCGTTCTTCACATCAGCAAAATTACTATTTTGATGAAGTTCAATAGAAAGTGGAGGTGAAATAGCTATCTCCTCTTCCGGGGATACTTCTGGAATAAATAAATAAATAAATAAATAAAAATAATAAGTAAACAAGTAATAACAGTAATAATTAAGACAGGATCTTAGATAAAATGTCTGTTTCTTAAAGTTACTAATAATTTTATTTCTTCGTATGCTGTATGTAACGTGCAGTAAAATTTGGACTGCTGTGTGAAGTGATAAAATGCTGCAAACTTATTAGATAATAACAAAAAGGTGTACTTACTAATGCATGTTATAGAATACATGCCCATAATTAAAAATAATCAGTTTTTTATACCCTATCAGTGATGTTAAAAACCAATTTTCAGAACCGGATTCGATTCCCAGTGGGAGCTCATGTGGTTCGGAACCCACGTTAAACTGTAGGTCCATGTCACATATAGCCTCGCTGCTGAACGGGATGCTAAACTCACAAATCACATCAAATCAAAAATCAATTTTCAAAATATATCATGGTCTAAAGGCAATACTAAAAATTTACAGAGCTTTCAGAAGATGTGTTTTAATAATTCAAGAAAATTCTATCCAAGATTCATTTTTTTAGTTTAACGTCCCACGTTTATGCACACCGAGAGTAAGGGAGACGGTGGCAAGATGGATGATAATAGTGGAGTGATGAAAATGAAAAATCTCGAAAAAAAACCCATCCACACAGTGTACATCACGAAGTAATTTTGACAGGAGCTGGAATCGAACCAGGAATCTCATGTGCAAAAGGTGAGCGCTCTACCACTGAACCACTACGGTCTCAAGATGAGTTTGTAAACAATAACAACAGGGGAAAGATTACTTAAGAGAAAGCAGAAATGATAGAAGAAACAATCACTTTTGGATACAACGTAAGTACTTATTTTTACCAACCAGGTACGTTTATGGGTTATTCGGATGCCTGGTTTAATTTCAATTATTGGATGTTTAGCTTCATTATTTCGAGTTAAAGTTTAGTACTAATAGACAATAACACACTGAGCAAGGCTATGTGATAATATGTAAAATAAACAGTATCACGTAACAGTTTCAACACAATAACTGTGTCTTCATCAGACTTCCACTCCTTCTGGCTGCTTGGGACTTGGTCATCACTTATATAGTCTCCGGACATCAACTTTTAATTAGGCTCCGCCCCTTGATCTACGGAGACTATATAAGTGATGGCCAAGTCCCAAGCAGCCAGAAGGATTGGAAGTCTGATGAAGACACAGTTATTGTGTTGAAACTGTTACGTGATACTGTTTATTTTACATATTATCACATAGTCTTGCTCAGTGTGTTATTGGCTATTAGTACAAAATGGAAACAAGGCCTGATAGAATAGTTTAAGTTTAGTGTGTATATTTTTCTTAATTATAAATGGCTATTTTCCATTATTTTCGTATCTGAACATCCAGTCTTCAGTAATAACAATAACTAATTCTATGGTCTATGGAACTCGGAGGTTCAATGCCGCTTTCACCAAAGCTCTCCACTGACTTATCCTTAGCTAACTAGATCCAGCTTTTATTTTGTATTCCTATTTTTGCGAGATCCATCTTAATATTGTCCTCCCATCTGCGCCTATGTCTTCCTAATGGTCGTTTTCCGACTGATCTTCCAGTTAAAACTTTGAAAGCGTTCCTACCTTCTTTCATCCTGGCTACATGTCCTGTCCACCTGAGCCTCCTAGATTTGATAACTTTAACAATGTTTGGTAAACAATATAAATCATGTAGTTCCTTGTTATGAAGTTTCCGCCATTATCCATTCCCGTTCCTCTTGGGTCCAAATATTCGTCTCTGGATATTGCTCTCAAATACTTTTAGCCTACATTCTTCAACCAGGGTAAGCGAACATGTTTCGCAATCATAACAATAACGAAAGTAAAAGTACACTCAGAACATACCGAAAGTATTCATTGTGAAACACACTTTAGTATGTGGGCTGCCACTGCAAATATATAAAATCTTGGAAAGAAATCTTTAATCTGCAGTAAATCTAACAAGTAAGTTTGATCCTTGTAATGTGCATTTGCATATAATAATAAGTAGTATGTGCATAAAGGAAAATGAATATCGCCACTAGGAAAAGACAAATAACGATACAATCTTCTAGTTAACAGTGTATAGTGCTACCTATATGGTGCATAAATAACTAACAACTTCCTCCAACAACTAAGTCAGCGTTTCCCAACCCTTTTCAACTTGCGGCTGTTACCTTATACATCGTATAATGTAACATGGCCCGGAAGTTTTGGGCAACCAGTGTATATATGAATTTAATATTTATTACAATTTTATTTTTAATATATAATTAACCAATGACTTGATTTGAAGTAGACCGCAAAATTTGCGTTAAGTTCCTTGAACTAATGATTTTAGTATATTTAGAGGGAAATATATAGTAATATCTTTACATTGAATAATTATTTGTATATTTAGCTAAAATATAATATTATTTTGGGAAATAAGGTAATTTCTGGTCGTTTTTAGTCTTTTCCAATCAATTTTCATTCATATTTTGGCTTAGGGGATCTTCAAAAGAATTCACAATTTTTTATTTCAAAAAAATCTTCTTGAAAATTTTCATTTGTAAAGTCAGCCATAGTAGCTTCTTGAAGCGTCCCTTTGTTTAATCTAAATTATCTGTGATTGGATCTTCCGCAATCACAGGTGTGGTTGAGATTTTTCGGCTTCTTTGATCTTGATAGATACACCTATCATCGTATAGTTACGTCACAATGAACCTCCAATTAGGGATCTTCTTCCCATTGTCATTGTCTTTTACCGGAAGCAGTGTTAAGTTATGGACGTACGATAATCTCCGTCCATAAAAAAACGTGAAAACAGAAGTATTTAAAGGTTACGACACAAAATAATTGATACCTTTGATGTCTTTGGGCAGTCTGTGTATACAGAGAGTGTTTTGCTGTGCTCAATGGACGATGAAGCTACAGTTGTGAGAGCAAAATTCATACGTCAGGGTGTGAGTGGTTGACGTAAGCCATCTTGGTGGTGCAGCTCAGTCGCCCGGATTCGAAGGAGGATTCCCATACTTTTTTGAACACCGAGAAACCGCTCAGTTATAGCGGTGGTGTAATTTATTTCTTCAAAATTACCAAAACCGGACTAATCAGGTAGGAGAGGAACTAGTATTCTATTTTCCATGGAGGGAACTGACCAATAAGTGTGTAAGCAGAAAATCCAAGTAGTTGTTTTCGGACGTACTAACCTGCAAAATTTCTATATTATCGGATTTCGTCATGGCTTATTCTTTTAGTGTTGTGATGTTTTATATTATGTGCTAAACGCTGCGTAGTTTTCCCTAAGTTGTACAATATACAGACTCTGCGATGTAACATAAATCACTCGTTCAATGGAGGGGGGGAGGATTGTTCTTTTGGAGTTTCAGTGTGGATGTTTGTTACCAACAGTCCATGAAATGTGTATACTTTCGAGTATATACATTTCACCCCAAAATTATGTTTTGGATATGTAATTTCGTATATTCTTTTTTCTGTTATTTATTATTTTCCGTACTGCTATATTACAAAATTAATCCATTCTCTGGTTTGTGCTTACCTTCACTGTAGTTTGAATACGATGAGACAAAATGTATACAAAGTTTCGGCTCACATTGATAACAAGGGTGCTTGGATAACTATTGGTAATGGGAGATACTCGTCAGTGACAACACGTTCGTTATGTATTTTGAATTCCTTTCACCAGAAACCGGAAATTCGAAATTTTAAGCACATAGTTTAAGACTTTTTTTTATTTTTATTTTAACAATATTCAAAAGTAGAGCTGAATGGTCGACGTCCCATACGTCCTCGGTAAGAAGCAGGGTGTGTGCTATATTATTAATCTGTTGAATAAAGTGATTTTATATGTTTTAGTTTAAGTTAGTTAGATAGTTAGGCTAGGGACTAGGTTAAGTGTACTTTCTTTTCATGTAGATTTATTTAGTGTATGTATTGTCTCAAAGAAAATGTTTTGTTGTGGGAATCAAAGTGGATGAGGTCTGAGCTCATACAAGGGAGGTCACCTTGTCGGTATAAATCCTCCGCGCTGACCCCACCTCCACAACGGTATCTGAAGAGAGAATACTAAGAAAAGAAAGTAAAGTATGTAGCACACAGCCGTAATGAGTAGCACATGTGTAGTGCAAGGCTTACGTGATTTTGTAGTAAATGTCCTTATTTTGCAAAACGTTTTTTTTTTTGGCTAAACCAAACGTATGTAGAATTGTTCATGATATGTGCAGAGAGTATGTAATGCAATGATAAACTTATCCATTCAGCTATGTCAAGAATTTTCCTCAATTTCCAACCTTTACGACATTTTTTTTTTTAAATGTATTCTCCTGTTATCTCTTATCATACAGAAAGTTAGTGTAAATAAAGCGTGCGAGTCGAAACAAAATCTTTCATTGTCCAGTGCAGAGCTAATTATTTTAAAAAAACGATGTAGTATAGTAACTTCAATAGTATTGTTGGTACTCAGAAAGTGAAGTGTTTAAAGCAGTACGTAACGAAAGTAAATATAGCGTCTTGAAAACTCACAGAATCGATTTCACTTAGTGTGACCGGGGTTGGAATCACAGACCTGCCAGAAAATTTCACTTCGTTAATAAGATCAGCTAAATTCACTTTGGCATTCAGTTTTTTTTTCCGAAATTCCATCCCGTTGCGCGATTTAGATTTGATTCGAGAATTTTTTTTTATCTGGGTTAGTAAACACAAACATTTAGATTTTCGAAGCATTCACCGTCAGTTTCACTCTTGGGTCAGTGTCTTGTTCTGTCGGGTTGTGGTTTGTAATCTTATCTCTTGATGGGATGCAGGCTATGACCTGCGGATCGGGATGCTGGACTGCGAGTGAGAATGAGGGAGGCTTAGAAATCTTCACATTTTGGGACGATTTGAGTTCTACTTTCCGGAGATGATTGGTGTAGTGGATGGGTCAGTGAGTGTTGACAGCTTGCCCGTCTGGGCCCGGTGGGTTCGCGTTCAGCAATCAGTGACACATTCACGCAATCATAGTCTTAAGGAAAGTGAACGTCATACAGAAACACAATATCAGTATCATCATCATTATTTTATTTTATTTATTTACATTTTTATTTTTTTTACATTTTTATTTTACATTTTTATTTACTTTTATATGACTTTTTTTTTTTTTTGTAAAATTGGCGTTCCACAGCCAGGATCTGTTATTTCAACCTTTCGCGAGTGCTAAGTGAATCATATTGAAAGAGCAGTGTAATGTAATGGGGACTGTTGTGACAAACGACTCCTTGAACGATGTGTAGTCACTCTTGAGTTTGTATATGTGTAACTTGGGGAAAACAATTTATATGAAATGGAGATGTCTGCTGGTAGCAGGTCAAGTACTGAATCCCGTAGTCCGGATGAATATGTATGTTGTAGTGAAGAAATACAGGGCTTTAGTGTTTATTGTGACGGTTGCTCTGGATGGGTGCATGCACAGTGCTATGGTATAACCGACGAGCAGGTAGAAGAATTGAATAAGTGTAGTGAGCCCTGGTTTTGTAAAACATGTGTGGCCAAACAGCTGACTGTGCAATCGCTTTCCAAGTCACAGGAAAGTGGAAGTGAACGGAACACCGCGACGCACGACACGGGAGAGAAACTCTTACACAACGGTGAAGAGAGTGTCGGAACTGCAGGTTCACCTGCATCCGTGACAGACCTTGCAAAAATGTTAGAACGTTTTAGTCAAACTTTAACTTTAACTTTGGACCAAAAATTTGAAAAGGTTGACAGTATTATGGACCAAAAATTTGAAAAGGTTGACAGTATTATGAACCAAAGATTTGAAAAGGTAGATAATAATTTGTACGCGATGAATCAAAAATTTGATTTGTTAAAGTCGGAAATGATGCAAATTGTAAACGAAAAAGTCGATAATGTAAACAAGGACGTATCGGACCTCCGTAACGAAGTTCGCGATTTATACACTTCGGTGGGGGAATTTCAGGATACGATAACAGCGCGGGTGGACACCGTTGAGGAGAATCTCCGGTTGTCAGTAGAAAAGCAAAATCGCAGATGTGATCAGCTCGCCAAAGAACTATCGCATCTCGAGTTGAGCACCCAGAAATCTTATGACGTACTCGAGGCTAAGATCCAAACTTTGGTGAAGGATCGGGAGCAAAGTAAACCAGGTCGTGCCGGTCGCAAGCGGTCACGTGAATTTGTTGGTTGTGAGGGGGTTGACTCTGACGGAACAGACTCTGACACCCGAGTGGATGTACCAGTCTCTTCGGTTGGGGAGACTCGTACTGTCCCAACGGTGACAGTCTCTGTCTGTCAGCCGACCAACGTTCACACTAAGAATGTCTGGCCGTTTGACTTAAATTCACATTCGTTGGTCACGAACAATTCTAGTCCCACCTGTGGGGATATCATGAGTGGTCAGGTTGCCTCTAGGACTTTAAACTCATTATTGACGTGGTCTCAGGCTTCGGTCTCGACTTCCAATGTATGTAGCTTAAGTTATGTAGTGTCCAGTAGTGCCGCAGACAGGACTCCTTCGTTTGTTGGAATTCCGGAGGGAGTATGTAGTCACACAGTGGTATCGATGCCAAGCAACTTACCTTTTGGACCAAATTATACTTCTTATTCGAATTTTGGACAAAATCATAATAATGCAAAGAGCCCTGTGATTGGCTGCAACTCTCCCCTGAATCCCGGCAGATATGAGGGATGTTCTGGAAATAGAGCGTTAAATTTAAGGCTGTCGGAACTAAATCACTTACCAAACTTCACTGGAGAATATGGTTTGGCCAGGTCTTTTCTTGAAAGTTTAGAACAGGCGTTTAAGATAATCTCCGCATCGGAATACGAACGCATGATTTTGGTACCGTGTTGTTTGTCGGCTGGGGCCAAGACTTGGTACCAAACGGTCTGCAAAGACATCAGCAGTTATGCGGACTTTGTGCGTCTATTTAAGGAGCACTATTTCTCGGCCAGGATGGAACGCCTGCAGAAGAAATTTATCCAAGGAATGAAATTTGACCGGTCCAAGTATAACCGGCTAACTGACTTTGCCTGGAAGGTCATAGCCGAATACTATGCTGTGGCACAACATCCAGATGAGACAGAACTCATTGAAATTGTCCTAGATTGTCTGCCAGCTGGAGATGCTAAATTGTTGCGAGCCGTGGAGCCCAAGAATATTCAGCATCTGATTGTTAAGATAGCCGAAATAGAAGGTCATCCGGAACCTGTGGAACCTGTGACAGATAAGAAATTAAAGCGTCTGCACATTCGGCAGGCGAAGATAGGAAAAAAGACCGAAAAGAACGGGAAGTTTCAACAGACTAAAGACACTTCGTCGCAGACGGAGGAGGACGAAGTAAAGAAGAATGGTGATGCCAAGAAAAATGGAAATGGCAATCAATTCTTGGGGAACCGAGGTCGAAGAAGAAATTTTCAGGCCAGAAGACCCTGGTTCAACAACCGAAGGCAAAACTGGGGGAACGGAAACCAGAATGCTCCATATGTTTCCAACCCTAACTACCAATCGGGAGCAATGAACTTTGGATGTCATCGAGGTGCATCCCAACAGTGCGCGCCGAGTTCGAACCACATACCGGGAGCGCAAGCCTATCCGGGATACATGCCGAATTTGCCTCCTGGAGGAGGAGTGGCAACTCCCACATCCACTCCTTCCCCAGCGGTGAACATGGCTATGTCCACTGGTTGGCCTCCGCCGTATACGTCGTTCATGCCGCCGATGGCGCAGTCATCTGAAGCGAATGGGAATAGTTCGGGAAATGCATGTCGCAGCCCTCATTAGGGGAGACTGTGGACTGCGATATGAGTTCCTCGACTCCCCAAAAAGAAGAAAGTCCGATAACGGAACATCAAAATTTTTGTTTGGCATCAACCTGTCCAGAAGTTAATTTCGAACCTCAAAATTCAAAATTAGATGTTTTGGTAACTTCCGGAATTCGGGGAAACAAATCGAGCACGCCTCTGTTCTCGGTTCGTTTCGTGATAGACGAGAGGGAGTGTGACTCCAGTGCGGAAAAAGGTGTTCTTTTATCCTATCCCTCACCCACTCTAACTTGTTCGGTAGGAGAGTTATCTTTGGTTTGTATCCTAGATTCTGGAGCGGATACGAATTTGCTCTCGGGAGATGCTTGGAGGCGAATAAAAGAGATCTATCCTTCTGCCAAACTTCGACCGAAAACTAATATCTCCTTAAAAGGTTTTGCAGGAGACGAATCATTCCAAGTTAAAGGTTTCCAGATCTTAAACTTCACTATCCAAGGTTGTGTGTTTGAAGTCCCAGTCTATGTTGTCCAGAAATTAAAAGCACACTGTATTTTAGGATTCCCATTTTTCGTTCGGTATAACCTTTCTCTAAATTGCAAGTCTAAAGAAATTTTGCTTCAGTCAGACTCGGGACAGACCATCTCTATTGACATGGAACAGCAGCATTGTTGCCAGGTTACTGTCGCCGAATTAACTTCAGATAAGGAGGACGACTCTTTGTTTCAGCCATCGGTCACGAAGGAGGAACTTCGGAACTTTGTTTCTCAGAGAACCGATCTCGATTCGGATTCTCAGGAGAGGTTATTTTCTTTATTATTTCGATTCAGGTGTCTCTTCACAGAGAATCCCCGTATCATAAAGGTCGAGCCGTATAGAATACAGCTTTCCGACGACCTCCCGGTGGTAGGAAAGTTGTATCCTGTACCCATTCATCTTCAAAAAGAGTTTGAGGAAGTCTTAGATAAGTGGGTAAAACTTGGGATTATCGTTGAAGGTCCTTCACCATACAGATGCCCTGTACATATTGTGCGTAAGGCGTCTGGAGAGCTAAGGCCCGTGATTGATTTGCGTGGTATCAATGAGCGTGTGATTGCACCAAAGATTCAGGTCGAGCCGATCTCCGATCTAATCGCGCGAGTCAGTGGTGCAACCATTTTCACCTCGTTGGACTGTACGCAGTCATATCATAGTGTCCCGATCCATCCAGACTCTTACAAATATGTTAGTTTTGTTTACAAAGGACGTCAGTATCAAATGACTCGGTTAACAATGGGTTTGAAATCATCACCAGCGGTTTTCCAGTCTGTGATGCACACCTTTTTTGGATTAGAAACCTTCAAAAATTTTCTTATAGTTTACCTGGACGACGTACTTTGTTTTTCATCTTCCATAGACGAACATTTCCAGCATTTAGAAAAGGTCTTCAACACTCTTCGTTCGGCTAATCTTTCTCTCAATTTTCGGAAATGCAACTTCTTCAAATTCGAAATTCCTTTTCTTGGTCATCTTGTTTCAGGATCTTCTGTAAAAATAAATCCTAAAAGTAATGAGGCCATCCGTCACTTTCCCCTTCCACGAACTAAGAAGGCTCTACGGAGATTTCTTGGCCTCGTGGGATGGCGAAAGCGACATTTTCAAAACTTCGCAGGTTTAACTGCTCCATTTTACGATCTTCTTAAGAAGGACCGGAAGATAGAATACTCTTCGGAGTTATTAGAAAAGTTCGATCATCTAAAAGAACTTCTAAGTAGTCCTCCTGCTCTTGCTCAACCTGATTTCAATTTGGATTTTCATCTGTTCAGTGATGCCTCTGCGGAGTCATTGGCTGGCTACGTGGCTCAATTTCCCCCGGGACAGGATGACCCGGAGGTTATTGCGTACGCGAGTCGGCGAATAAAACCGCATGAGGCCTCCTTGTCAGTTTTCCAGTTAGAGTTGGCAGCTGTTCTTTTCCTCTGCGAGAAGTTCTCCTACTTCATTTTGGGTCGACGGACTACGGTCCACTGTGACAATGCTGCAGTCACATATGCTTTCAGTTTGAGAAATCTTGATGCTCGAACTACTCGTCTTTTGCTCAAGCTGCAACGTTTCGATTTACAATTTGTTCACATCAAAGGCTCTGACAATGAAATCGCTGACCTATTGAGCCGTTATCCTCCAGAAATTCCTGAGGCAGAAGAGGATCATTTTATAAATTTTTTGACCGCGGAGGACGCTGACCTCTTGGATGTCGCGGAACTGAGGCGAGAACAGCGGAAAGATCCGTATTGTAGAAAGCTACACGCCATTTGGAAGGATTCTCGAGACAATGACAGGATACATGTGGAGAAACATTTAGTTTATATTAGAAATTCTCAAAATTCTGTCTGGCTGCTGGTCATTCCTGCCAGCTTGGTGGAAAATATTGTTTCGGCGATTCACAACAAAGGCCATTTTGGTGTGAAGCGATGTTTGTCGTTCGCTAAGGCCATGTTTCACTGGAAAAGTATGCGTGCGACTTTTACTAAGTATATTCAAGAATGCCTTCCTTGTGCACGAACTAAGTACTCGTACAGGGTGATCAGAAAGGAACCCTGCCATGTTGAGGCCTCTGCTTCCTTCGAGAAACAATGCCTCGACCTGGTCGGGCCCCTTCCTAGGAGTCAGGGTTATAAGTATATCTTGTCTATCCTGGACGTCTACAGTCGCTTCGTGTGTTTCTTCCCCCTTAGGACGGCTCACACGAGGGAGATTGTGGCTGTCCTCGAGAAAAGATATTACTATCAACTACCTTATCCTAAGTATTTGGTGAGTGACCAAGGTCCGCAATTCTTGTCGCGCGTCTGGCGAGAGTTTTGTCAAAAACACCGAATCAAACACATACTTACCACGCCATACCATCCTTCCTCCCATGGCATTATCGAACGCAGACATCGTGACCTCCACCGCATTCTCCGCCTCTATTGTAGCGAGAATCAATCCAAATGGAGTACCTTTCTAAAAGCCGCCCAAGATTTGTGTAACCATTCCTGGTGTGATGCACTTGGATGCACACCGGCAGAGCGTTTCCTATGCTACTCTGCGTCCAAGAGCTTCAAGGAGAATTTTATCTGGCCAAAAGAGTCACTTCCTGTCAGTGAAGACAAGAAACTCGTCATATCTAGTCCAGCGACGGTGCCCAAGAAAGAACGTAAACAGCAGAAACATCAGGATACCATTACTGAAGGCTCATTGGTAATGGTTAAAACACATCACGTGTCATCGATACCAAAGAAAATATTTGCCAAGTTTATGGATACCTATGTGGGACCATACATTGTTTCCGCTATAACTAGAAATTCAGCGAGATTACAAAGTTTAAAAGGAGAGAATATTGGTACTCAGAGTTTCGATAATCTCAAATTATTTCGATGCTCTGAAGAAAAGAGGAGAGAGCTGTTGGGAGGTTGAACAGAAACAAGACATAGTCGAGAAAAAAAAAAGAAAGAGAATCGTAGGTTAAATTTTGATTAAGGTAATTTTTGTTTGTTTTGAGTCTATTTTTGTGTCCAATTTTCTTTTCGTTCGTTTAGTGTAGGTATAAATTCTTTGTTAGGATTAAGGTCTCTGAAAAATTTTCAAAACATTTCCTATATTGATTGCATTGCATTAGTGTATTTTATGAATAAAATGTTAGGTTAGAGAGAAGAAAAAAAAAAGGAGCTTAACTTAGGACTTCTAAGTTAGATTTTTTTTTTTCCGAAGCTCCCGGAGGATGTTACCTTATACATCGTATAATGTAACATGGCCCGGAAGTTTTGGGCAACCAGTGTATATATGAATTTAATATTTATTACAATTTTATTTTTAATATATAATTAACCAATGACTTGATTTGAAGTAGACCGCAAAATTTGCGTTAAGTTCCTTGAACTAATGATTTTAGTATATTTAGAGGGAAATATATAGTAATATCTTTACATTGAATAATTATTTGTATATTTAGCTAAAATATAATATTATTTTGGGAAATAAGGTAATTTCTGGTCGTTTTTAGTCTTTTCCAATCAATTTTCATTCATATTTTGGCTTAGGGGATCTTCAAAAGAATTCACAATTTTTTATTTCAAAAAAATCTTCTTGAAAATTTTCATTTGTAAAGTCAGCCATAGTAGCTTCTTGAAGCGTCCCTTTGTTTAATCTAAATTATCTGTGATTGGATCTTCCGCAATCACAGGTGTGGTTGAGATTTTTCGGCTTCTTTGATCTTGATAGATACACCTATCATCGTATAGTTACGTCACAATGAACCTCCAATTAGGGATCTTCTTCCCATTGTCATTGTCTTTTACCGGAAGCAGTGTTAAGTTATGGACGTACGATAATCTCCGTCCATAAAAAAACGTGAAAACAGAAGTATTTAAAGGTTACGACACAAAATAATTGATACCTTTGATGTCTTTGGGCAGTCTGTGTATACAGAGAGTGTTTTGCTGTGCTCAATGGACGATGAAGCTACAGTTGTGAGAGCAAAATTCATACGTCAGGGTGTGAGTGGTTGACGTAAGCCATCTTGGTGGTGCAGCTCAGTCGCCCGGATTCGAAGGAGGATTCCCATACTTTTTTGAACACCGAGAAACCGCTCAGTTATAGCGGTGGTGTAATTTATTTCTTCAAAATTACCAAAACCGGACTAATCAGGTAGGAGAGGAACTAGTATTCTATTTTCCATGGAGGGAACTGACCAATAAGTGTGTAAGCAGAAAATCCAAGTAGTTGTTTTCGGACGTACTAACCTGCAAAATTTCTATATTATCGGATTTCGTCATGGCTTATTCTTTTAGTGTTGTGATGTTTTATATTATGTGCTAAACGCTGCGTAGTTTTCCCTAAGTTGTACAATATACAGACTCTGCGATGTAACATAAATCACTCGTTCAATGGAGGGGGGGAGGATTGTTCTTTTGGAGTTTCAGTGTGGATGTTTGTTACCAACAGTCCATGAAATGTGTATACTTTCGAGTATATACATTTCACCCCAAAATTATGTTTTGGATATGTAATTTCGTATATTCTTTTTTCTGTTATTTATTATTTTCCGTACTGCTATATTACAAAATTAATCCATTCTCTGGTTTGTGCTTACCTTCACTGTAGTTTGAATACGATGAGACAAAATGTATACAAAGTTTCGGCTCACATTGATAACAAGGGTGCTTGGATAACTATTGGTAATGGGAGATACTCGTCAGTGACAACACGTTCGTTATGTATTTTGAATTCCTTTCACCAGAAACCGGAAATTCGAAATTTTAAGCACATAGTTTAAGACTTTTTTTTATTTTTATTTTAACAATATTCAAAAGTAGAGCTGAATGGTCGACGTCCCATACGTCCTCGGTAAGAAGCAGGGTGTGTGCTATATTATTAATCTGTTGAATAAAGTGATTTTATATGTTTTAGTTTAAGTTAGTTAGATAGTTAGGCTAGGGACTAGGTTAAGTGTACTTTCTTTTCATGTAGATTTATTTAGTGTATGTATTGTCTCAAAGAAAATGTTTTGTTGTGGGAATCAAAGTGGATGAGGTCTGAGCTCATACAAGGGAGGTCACCTTGTCGGTATAAATCCTCCGCGCTGACCCCACCTCCACAACGGTATCTGAAGAGAGAATACTAAGAAAAGAAAGTAAAGTATGTAGCACACAGCCGTAATGAGTAGCACATGTGTAGTGCAAGGCTTACGTGATTTTGTAGTAAATGTCCTTATTTTGCAAAACGTTTTTTTTTTTGGCTAAACCAAACGTATGTAGAATTGTTCATGATATGTGCAGAGAGTATGTAATGCAATGATAAACTTATCCATTCAGCTATGTCAAGAATTTTCCTCAATTTCCAACCTTTACGACATTTTTTTTTTAAATGTATTCTCCTGTTATCTCTTATCATACAGAAAGTTAGTGTAAATAAAGCGTGCGAGTCGAAACAAAATCTTTCATTGTCCAGTGCAGAGCTAATTATTTTAAAAAAACGATGTAGTATAGTAACTTCAATAGTATTGTTGGTACTCAGAAAGTGAAGTGTTTAAAGCAGTACGTAACGAAAGTAAATATAGCGTCTTGAAAACTCACAGAATCGATTTCACTTAGTGTGACCGGGGTTGGAATCACAGACCTGCCAGAAAATTTCACTTCGTTAATAAGATCAGCTAAATTCACTTTGGCATTCAGTTTTTTTTCCGAAATTCCATCCCGTTGCGCGATTTAGATTTGATTCGAGAATTTTTTTTTATCTGGGTTAGTAAACACAAACATTTAGATTTTCGAAGCATTCACCGTCAGTTTCACTCTTGGGTCAGTGTCTTGTTCTGTCGGGTTGTGGTTTGTAATCTTATCTCTTGATGGGATGCAGGCTATGACCTGCGGATCGGGATGCTGGACTGCGAGTGAGAATGAGGGAGGCTTAGAAATCTTCACATTTTGGGACGATTTGAGTTCTACTTTCCGGAGATGATTGGTGTAGTGGATGGGTCAGTGAGTGTTGACAGCTTGCCCGTCTGGGCCCGGTGGGTTCGCGTTCAGCAATCAGTGACACATTCACGCAATCATAGTCTTAAGGAAAGTGAACGTCATACAGAAACACAATATCAGTATCATCATCATTATTTTATTTTATTTATTTACATTTTTATTTTTTTTACATTTTTATTTTACATTTTTATTTACTTTTATATGACTTTTTTTTTTTTTTGTAAAAACACCGTGGCGCTGCTCCCATTTCCACGTTCCTTCCTTCATTCATCTAGTTCTTTAACACCACTGAGATGTTATGTTCACAGTGTTCAACACCAGCTCTGTGTCAAATCGGTTACAAGTGGATGTGTATTAACCGCGACATCGGGCCCTTGGTGTTAAAATAATACGCTAAAATGGTAGTCATGTTGAGATCCCAGACCTTCGTTAAAATGAAATTGTATTGAAGTCATTAAAGCCACTACAATCTGAAATTGAAATAGAAAACCCGGATTACTCCTTACCAAGGTACGAGATCAGGAGT